>NC_048600.1:712122-969622 GCF_003668045.3 Cricetulus griseus | reverse complement strand
GATTTTGAAGGGTATAATGTAAAAAGTTATTTCTATATTCCCCACAAGAATAATTAATTTACCTAGTGCCATTTATTGAATATTTTACATCAATAAATCTACTCATTTATTATAGCAACAAAAGTATACAATGCCTAGCAATAAATCTATACAGCTAAATGTATAAGATTTTATGGGAAATTTATGCTTTTTATTTAAAGGTATGAAAGAAGACAAATGAGTGGAGAAATACACAGAAGAAAATAACCCCCCCAAAAAAGTGTATTTATAAATTTAAGTATATTGTCAATGAAAATGTTGACAGATGAAGAGAGGGATCACTACTTAACAGAGGCTTGCTCAGGGGTAGTAGTTACTGCCACCATGCAGTGGGGGGTTGCAGATGGATGGAGTGAGATAGAGCGACCTACACAGATGTGTGCACATTCAGACAATCAACAGGGAAGAGTAGGAGTTGCAAAGCCGTGGAAATAGACTGTTTGATGTGCTAGCCAGTAAAAAGTAAGAGCAATTGGTTATTCTTAGGGGGAAATAAAAACAAATCTTTGCAGTACCACCATTTATTGAAGTGTGTGTTATGTGCATGTATGTATGCATGTGATCTCTGTGTATTGTGTGTCTGCATCTCTGCATACGTGGTGTGTGTTGTGCATGTTTTTTGTGTGTGCTATGTATGCATGACTGTATGCTATGCATGTGTGTGTATATCTCTGCATATGTGGGGTGTATGTCTCTGTGTATGTCTGTTGTATGTCTGTATGGCTGCGTTGTATGTGTATGCCTATATCTCTGCATGTGAGAAGTGTTTATTTCTCTGTGTGTTGTGAGTGTTGTGTGCATTGTGTGTGTGTATGTGTGTGTGTGTGTGTGTGTGTGTGTGTTATGTGTGTTTCCATGTGCCTCTGTATATATGTGTTGTGTGTATGTCTGCATATATGGGGTGTGTCTCTCTGTGTCTTGTGTGTGTTGTGTTGTATGTACATGTCTGTGTCTATGTCTGTATGCATGCAGAAATGTATCTCATATACACACATGTGTGCAAGCTTGGCCCTTTACTAGGAACAAGTAAAATGTCATTTTAGAGCCAGGGAAAGGGCTCAGTTCAGTGAGAAAAATGTCTGCAATACAAACCTGATGACCTGCATTTCATCCCCAGGACCCACCGTAGAATGAAAAAAACAACTTCCCAAGATTGTTCTCTGGCCTCCACACACCTGTATTCAAACACACGCATCATGCATATACATACAATACACATACACACTAATAATAATATAATAGTAACACTAATAATAATAAAAATTAAATATTTTGAAGTCATTTCAGCAAGAAGCATCCAGACTGGGGAGCTGTGAACAGTGTGGAGGTTTGAGCAGGAATAACCTCCATTGGCTCATACATTTGCTTTGTCATCAGGGAGTTGACAGGGATTAAGAGGTGTGGCCTTGTTGGAGTAGATGTAGCCTTTGGGGGCAAGTGCGCTACTGGGGGTGGCTTTGCAGTTTCAAATGCTCAATCCAGCCAGGCCCAGTGTCTCTCTACTTCCTGCTGCTTGCAGATCTGGATGTAGAACTCTTAACTTCTCCAGCACCATGTCTGCCTGTGTGCTGCCATGCTCCCCACCATGATGACGATGGACTGACTCTCTGAAACTGTAAGCCAGTTGCTTTCTTTTATATGAGTCGCAGTGATCATGGTGTCTCTTCACAGCAACAGAACAGAACACTAAGTACCAGAATAGTAACAGCTCCAGAATGTGGGCTTCCAAGACAGTCTATCGGCCTCAGCTTCTTCTCTATCTTTTCTTCCCTGACATCTTCATGGGTCACCATTAGCGACCTCCCATGGACTCCATCCACCTCTTAAGAGTCTGCTCTGCTACAAACTCATCTGTGGGCTGGCCTCCTGGTGAGCTCAGTGTCCTCGTGATGCAATCTTCTCCCAAGGTTCCTTTTGAGAATTGCTATGTCATGGACCATGAGCTGTGGGGCATTTTATATCCAAATCTCAACAGCATCTCTATGGCTAAAACAAAAATAATATTAAGTATTTGTTAATTTATAATTCTTCGTCCTTATCTATATTACAAACTTAATTCATAAACTTTATGAGGCCCATTTATGAAAATAAAGCCCATTTTATTATCTACCAATAGGATTAAGTGTCTTGTTAAAAAATTATTTCTCAGTAAAAGTAAGTTTAATAATGAAGAATTTTAATACTACTGAAATAAGTATAAAGTGATTGATTATCTTAAGAGGTGGAAAGGAAAATTGGCCAGTAATCAAGAAATGTTTTTCCATTTTAATGCTGTATTTGTTTTTATGTACATTTAGCACATTTATTTTTATCTGAGACATATTTTGAAACTCCTAAAGACCAGGTGGGCAGTGGAACACGCCTTTAATTCCAGTACTTGAGAGGTAGAGGCAGGTGGGTCTCTGAGTTCAAGGCCAGCTTGGTCTGTAGAGAGAGTTCCAGGACACAGAGAAACCTGTCTTGAAAAAGAAAAAAAAGAAAAACTCCTGAAGATCAATTTTAGCTCCCCTCCCACCTCCTCTTCTCCCTCCCCCTTTCTTTCACCCTCCCCTCCCTTCTCCTCTCCTCTTCTCTCCTCTTCCTCCCCTTTTTCTCCCATCCTTTCGCCTCTTCTCTCCTTCATATCTCTCTGCACCAAAGCAGTTTCATCTGTAGCAATGCATAAAATGGTCAAAACAAACTGAACATCGTCAGCATCTTTGAATTCTGTCACTTGTGTATTTGTTGTTACACATCAAAGAGGAATATCTGAAGGAATAAGACATATCCTAAAGAATAGCTATTTACAACTGACCATAGGTGTTAAATTTCTTTTTAACTGGTGTTTCCCCCTACTTTTTTAAACATCCACAAACCTAGAGGAGATTCAATAGTTTCTATATTTCTAATGCCAAATCCATGAATGTGTTACTTGCATTAGATCCAAGTTTGCATTTTAACTATTTTGAAAAAGACTTGCTAAGTTGTTTTATAGTTCAAACTAGATTGCTATAGACAAGCAAACATGTTTTTTAAAACAAATACAGCAATGGCACTAATCACACTGACATCAATAGTTACTATGACAATTATAATCAAGGGTTATACACACAAAGACACTTATAAAAGTCCATTCACTCATGGAGGTACTGATTCTTTTCACTTGTTCACCAGAAATGCATTGAATAAATATTGAGTTACGATCTTCATTGCTAGCTTAGAAAGACCAAGTTCTTTTCTCAGTGACTTTCAGGGCATCTGAGCAAGTAAGTAGTACAGCAAGATTAGTGCTTTTGCTCTTGGCTGTGAACCTCAGCTGACCCCTACTAAAATGCACATCCCTGGGCTGTGTCCTCCACCTGTCTTTGTTAAAACTGCTCTGCATGTGGCACCTGGAAAGTCCAGGTGATTCTCCAAGATCTCATGTTTGAGCCTCGCTGTTCTGGTTCCTCACTCTTAGTACTGTCTCTTCTGGTCCTCATTGCTTTCATTTTTGTTTCATTTCCCCCATCACCTCATTATTTTGAATAGTCATCCTACAACCTTGGCTGTGATCAGGAGCTTATTCCTCACTTGTTCTTTTCTCTCCCATTTCTTATGTTTGAAAGGTAACTCTTTCAACATCGCACCTCTGAAATTACCACTAGGATGGCTCCAAAATGTGTGATTGTCCATGGTGCCATATGTCTGAGTCATTTCTACTCCACCTGTTCACCAAGTTAGAAGACTGAACATCTTAGGGACAGTGATGAAGGAGAGGGAAAAAGACAGGGAGAGGATAAGGAAGAGAAAGGGGGAAGGAGAAGGAAAAAAAGAAAGAAGAGGGGAGGGGAGGGAAGAAACTGCAGAAATAAGGGGAAGAGAAGATTGGAGAGGAGAGCCAAAATTGGTCTCAAGGCATCAAAAATTCAATATCTGGGATAAAACTACTTTAGATGTACATAAAAAGCAAATTAAGAATTAAAACAAGCCAGAGGGTGGTGGCGAACACCTTGAATTCCAGCACTCAGGAGGCAGATGCAGGAGGATCTCTGTGAGTTCAACACCAGCCTGGCCTACAGATAAAGTCCAGGGTAGGATCCAAAGCTACACAGAGAAACTCTGTCTCAACCCCCCCAAAAAAAAGAATTAAAATAAATGATTACTGAACTTGACACAGCAAAAATATCTATGCAAAATGAAACACAGAAAACAAAATACTAGAAAAAGCCAGTGGCCTAATACACATGTTCTCAGAGTTTCCCAGGGAAAGATTGCAATGCCCAAAGGGATACATAGAAAACCAACGATACATAGAAAACCAACACACATGTATAAAATCAGAACTGCATGTTCTCTTCCTCAGAAATTCCTCTTAAAAGAATGAAAAGCAAACGAGAAAACAAATAAATGGGCAAAAGAATCAAAGACAAAAACACTGATCAATGATTTACAGTTGATAAATAAATGTGTGAAGAGGGGGTTGGCAGCATTGGTAACCAGGAGGGTAAAACTTTAAAGCCACAACTATAGGAATAGGAAAGATAGAAGGATGGATCACACCTAATATTAATAAGGGATGTGGAGAAACTGACACCCTCAGCCATTGCTAGTGGCAATAAGATACTACAACCACTTTGGAAAACGGTTTATAGTGTCTTAAAATATGCACAAATATGATCTTCTCTAAGATAGATAAAACCACACATTCACAAGAAAACTTTTGTACAAATGTCCACATTTATCCGAAGTTGCTCCAAGCTGGTTACAGCTCAAAGGTTTAAGAACAGGTGAGAAGAGTCATTAATCAAATGAACGACAAATGCATATTTGGTAATGCTACCCATCAATGAAAGGCAATGAGCTGTCATTAACACACAACGTATAATTTTTTAAATACTACCTTAAGTGAAAGAAGCTAGACTTCATCACAGACACTCTCACTCATGTAGAATTCTACAAAGCACAGACTGATCGACAGTGACAGAAAGCAGGTCAGCTGTTGCCCGGGGACCAGAGGTGGATGGAAGAGGACACCAGGGAGAAAGCAGGAAGGGGCACACAAAAGCTTTGAGGGTGATAACCGTGTTCATTATCTTCATTCGGATGATAAAAGCAGATGTCAAAAGTTAGCAAATTATGCACTTCACATGTATACAACTAATCATATGTCAATTGGAATGTAACGAAATTGGCCAAAATTAAATGGTGGGCAGAGCACAGAAACATATGAAGAGAACTGAAACAGAAGGAGAAACATCCATACCAACCGCCGTGCCTTCCCTGCTATTACGGGCAATGCCTTGTGAAACTGTGAAGCAAGACACATTTCAACTAACTTGCTGGCATTGCTTCTGTCAGCAATTGTGGCAATGAGGACAGTGACTAACACACTCACCTGAGGATCTTACTTAATATTTCAATCCATGAGGTTGAGGGACACGTTCTACTGATCTTTGTGGGTTTTTACAGGGGGTCCCTCTGTTACTACTATGTCTTGGCTGGGTGGATTATACACTGACTGCAAGTAGACAGAATGGATCATAAAATGTAGTCCAAAATGACCTCAAATGCATATTTACGGTTCTGCTTGGCCCAAAAACCAAGTCTAATTGCTATGGGTGGTTCTGCTTTGTCTGCCTTCCTTCCAGTTTCTGATGAACACGTAGCATGTGAAGAAACATCTTGGGTAAAGATGCTGCAGCTCAAAAAGCTGAGGCTTAGAGCTGCTGCAAGGGAGCCCCCCTCGCCCAAGGGGTATGCTTCAGAGCCCACATTATCCTGTAGAAAACTGCCTGTTTCTTCTAGTTGTTAGACAGTGAAAACCCACCTGCTCAGCCCGAGCAACTGTTTTGATCAATAATTAAGTAACTTTAAGGTCCCGATCTATACAAACTTATCAATATTTTCACTGAAAAGGAATTGATCGTGAGAGAGGAAAGCATCCAACTAAACCTCCTTTAATGGCTATGTTTTGGCTGTGAGAAGTAAATGAATTGATTATGTGAGTGGCCAATATTGGCCTGCCAATGTGATCCGTTTCTCACTTTTATAAACATTCCCACCAACCCAGCCTAACATTCTCCCTTGGCCTCATATTACCTTGATAAAGTTCTGTTCTGCATGCTCCCCTCAAGAGAGGGCATCCTCTTCTATCGAATGGAAGAAAAGCCGCAGAGTTAATTATTGGTAACTATTTCCAGGCATTGTGTTAGTACTTGAATCACTTGATGCTAACACGGCTTCATAAGAGAGATGTCAGTATTCATTTCCATCTCACATACAAAAGAAAAGGGCTTTAAAAAGTTTAAAAAACTCATCCCCAAGTCACAATAGCTAGCAAGAGATTTTGTTCAAATTTCTTCACCAGATTCAACTTACCATAATAGACATGCTAATATCACCCAATGTACCCTTGGGCCAGGGTGAGCCAATGCCCAGCCAGTACACAAAGCACAATGATGGACTTCGGGCTCTCGATGAGAAAAACTCTAATCCTGCAGCACAGGTCATCCATTTAGATGCCACTTTTGTCAACTGTCCTCATTTCTCAGAAAAGTTGCAGAGATTTTTCTTGAGTATCCATAGAAGTCACTGGTCATATAATGGAACTGGGTTTGCACTAAAACTTTACCTCAACTGTTTCCCATATATATACTTCTGGGTGGGTTATTTATTCTTCGTGGACTTCTGTTTGTATATTTTCATATTTAAAATGCTAAATGTGTGTTTTGTCAGGTATGATGGTGCACACCTTTAATCCCATAGCTCAGGAAGCAAAGGCAGGAGGATCTCTGTGAGTTCAAGGCCAACCTAGTCTACAGAGAGAGTTATAGACAGCCAGAGCTACACAGAGCAACCCTGTCTTGAGAAAGTAAAAAATAAAAATGTTTGTTTTGTGAAGGTTAAATGGCATTATTCTGTAGTACACTGTGGCATGTATTAATTATTAGTTTGGGGAGCAAATTCTGTTCTGCAAGTTACTTAAAAAGAAGCCAGGTAAAGAAGAGTGTCTAAGTCCACAGGTAAATACACAACTGTGAAACCTTCTTTCTCACAGTAGAGGGAGAACAAGACCAAAGAAAACCCCAGCAGGTTCAGTGTCTGAGGAAGACCTGTGATTTGTTGGTTGGGTTGATAAGGAAAATGTTGATGTTGAACCCAGAACCTTGAGCATTCTCAGTAAGTTTCCACTATTGAGTTATATGCCCAACAGTCACAGGCATCTGCTTCTAAGATGTCACTGTGAACACTTCACTCTGACACAGTAAAACAGACAAATACTATCCTGATTTCAATGAGAGTAGAGCCCCAAGACTCAAGCATTTCAAGACCATCCCTAACAACACACATCCTTCACACTGGATAATGGGGGTTAATTTCAACATGAACTCTGACAAGAATAATAATAGAAAGAAGTTTAGGGTAAATTAAAAAAATTAAGTGTGCCTAGAGAACACTCCTCTAGAGCATGTACAGCTGTTTTACCCATCATCTACAATGACCATTATAGAGTGTGTTTCAGGACAGGCTGGAGCAGATACAGCCCCTCAAGGAGACCATTTCAAGATATTCAAAGGTTATCATTTCTGGGAGCCTTATTTCTTTTTCAATCACACCTCATATCTGATAAACCAATGAATCTTATAGATATAATAGTGAATGAGAAAATTCAGAAAAACAGAGGACATACTATCTATTACATAATTCCACATCTGTGAACTGAACAAGCAAGCCACATTAACCTATGAAAGTCAGAATAGTGATATCTCAAGGAAAGGGATATCAGGTGAGGATGATTCTGAGGGAGCCTTTGAGGTGCTTGAGATATTCTCTATCTTGAGTTGGGTAGGGTTCATGAACTATACATGCATGCAAAAACTCTTTGACATTGACACTTAAGATCAGTCATTTCTGGCACTGGGAGGAAGCTTAGTCAGCAAAGCAAGTGTGAGGAACAAAGTGTGATTACCAGAACCCACACTCTTCTGGAAAAATGACAGAGTTTATGGCACAGGCTCATGTTCTCAGAGATGGGGTATGGAGCCCCGGTGCCCAGTGGATGGCCAGCCTAGTCTATTGGGAGAGATCTGAGTCAGGAGATGATCTGTATCACAGACAGATCCTCAGGAATGATACCATAGGCTGGCTTTGGCTTCCATATGCACACACAGACATGTCCCCCCCCACACACACACGATCAGTCATTTCAATTGTATTCATATTATACCTCATTAGAAATAAGCTAGAGCCTTCTTTGTGTTTAGCACCTTGTGGCTTTTCTCTTCCCTCACTGTTGACACTGAGTTGGGCTCCTTCTCAGACAACAGTGATGAGGGAAATTCCCACAAAGATGACAAATTGACTGTGAGTCCCTCTATGGAAGATGGAGAGTGTGAGAGCTTTGCCAGTGGCTCTGATCTTCACATTCAGCATCTACTTGTAGACTAGATTTAGTTTGCAGATTGGCGGTGGGTGTTTTCCAGCCAGCCCCAGCTTCAAGGTCTTAAATGTGCATGCATGCCCCTCTTGGTGCCTGTGGACTCACAAACCGGACTTGTGTAGCTTGAAAGAATCTTTTCCTAAACGTGCATGCCATCAGCATTTATCATCAAACCCATAAATATGACAGGATGGTTCTGTAGCTTTGACATTTAAGTCACAAAAAAATCCAGGACCGCGGCGAAAGACTTTAGCTATAGAGATCACCTGCTAATCTCGTCACCCTGTTGCAAGTCCTTCCCATGGAAAGCTTGACCACTGGCTGCTACAATAAAGTTTAATTAAGATACTCAGAGGGCTTCCATCTTGTGTGCACAGGGTCGTCTGAGTGTGTGAAAGGCATGGGTGGTTGCGGGTCGAAAACAAGAGAGGACCTGCTAAATAGCTTTTATGTATAATCAATACAGAACAATTCAACAGCAGTAAGAATCGCGACATCTTCCCTTGGGCCCTGAGCTTGGTCTTCTAAAGCAAGGCTGAATTAAGTTCAGAGCAATCCAGTGCTTATATTGCGGGAAAGAGGCGCATCGGGGCAATTCAGAAGTTGCATTGGCATTTCAGGTCTACTCTGCCCTTCAGCAATGGAAATTGTACCTCCCATTACCGCTGCCTGGGTCACAGGGGTGGGGGCGGGTTCCAATGCCCTTAGCTGTGGGGAGCCACAGTACACACTTTCTTTCTCGGTAAATATTTTTTTCAAAGGTTTACTTTTTTGAAATAATAAACACACATTCTTATCTGTAAAGGTTGAAGCTCCCCTTTTCCCTCGCTCCCTCTGCCCTTCGTGGAATTGTCTCTCCCCTGTGGAGCTTAGCCGAGAAGTGTTCACTTAAGCTCGGAAGAGAAGGATTTCCATGTGTTAGAAAGGGAAAAAAATCTCAAACTACAAAAGTGACCTGAAAATTGCACAAAGCACTTATGGGCTGCTGGTGGGTCCCAGTCATGAATAATTATTGATCTTCGGGTTCTAGAAGTTAGGTAATTAATGCCCGGAAGGGGGCAAAAGACTGCTTAGAAGAGGGTTGACTATCCCTGCCTCTCTAATCTATGTGTCCACAGTTTATGGGCTTCTACCACATTCTTTATAAACTGAAAACAGCCTGCTTAATATTTATGCGGCAAACGATAACAATTGATAATGCATGTCAGTTTTAGGCAAACCTCGTGGTTTTTTCTCTTGCTACAAAACCAGCTAGAGCAGTCACAAGCAAACAAGAAAGCTAAATCTTTAGAGACAAAGTCGAGTTGAGATGTATATTAAGGTAGGGAAGTTTTCTTCTCCTCAAATTATATATGAAATACTTGCATGGATCTCTCTCTTTCTCTCTCTCTCTCTCTCTCTCTCTCTCTCTCTCTCTCTCTCTCTCTCTCACACACACACACACACACACACACACACACACACACACACACTACAATGTCTAGTGGAGACCTCAGTGCCCCAGGCATTGAAAACAGATAAGTATTTTTCTGTTTGATATTATGAATACAATAAAGAAAAATCTTGCACAACCAAACAGCACAGAAGGAAAACCTTTCCTTCTCCTACAACATCCCTCTGTAAGTGAGACATTATGCTAGTATGAGAGCCACACAACTTCTTAATATGTCATTTCAAGACTAGAGCTTTGCTTTTTAACACTCAAATATGTTTTAACATTTTATTTGCTAACATATTAACTAGTCCAAATATCAAAGCTTGGGACAACAAAAAGAGGAAAGTAAATACCTCCTAAAGATAGCCATCATTGATGTTTTCTCAAAAACTCTTCTGTGGGGCTGGTGAAACGCCTTGGAGGATGAAAGCCACCAACTTGATCAACCTGAGGTCAATCTCTGGGCCAAAAGTGATGGAAAGAGAGAAGCAACTCCTAAAAGTTGTCCTCTGATCTCCATGTGCACACTAGATTCGTGCCTCCCCCTGCCATGTATGCACTAAAGAAATGTTTTTCTTGCTGTAGCTTTAATTTTTCAGAGGCTGGAGAGAGGGCTCAGCAGTTCAGAGAACTTGTTGGTCTTGCAGAAGATTGGAGTTTGGTTCCAAGAGTTTGGAACCCATGTCAGGCAGTTCCCAACTGCTTATAACTCCAGGTTCAGGGCATCTGATACTTTCATCTGTTTTCCACAGGTATCTGTGCACACTGTGAACATACATACATACATACATACATACATACATACATACATACATACACACATACACACACATAAACAAAATAAAAACAAACCTTTGCAAAGATCTTTAATACAAACAAGCAAATTTACATAAATGACATCATATTGTTGGGACTCTTTCCCCCATCTGCCTTTTGCATTCAATAATATGCTGTCATGTCAGCAAGGAGACTATTATTTTTTGTGTTCAATGGGTATTGAGAAATTCAAGGCTCAGTGGGGTTTTACCCATTCTCCAAAGGTCAGTCATTCTGCTACAAAGGAAAAGAGTCATAATCTCAATCTTAACCTCATCCAAATTCATGCTTCACAAAAAAGAAATGAGTAGTGATCACGAGTTTCCCTTGAGTAAAATTCAATTGTACACGAATTTACCTCTGTAAACCACTAGCCACTTATTTTCAGTATACATGAATGACAAACCAATCTTTTGGGGAATCATTTTGTAAAAAGAGAGAAACTACTAAAGTGGCCAAGATCCTGAGACTAGATAAGCCATGGGACTACAGAAAAAAATTAAATAGTATTGTCTTACTAAGGGACGTAGAAATAAAATGACTCTTGATGACATACTGCTATGCCTGGTGCCTCAGTCTGCCATAATCACATAAGTTTTTTGCAGTAAATGGGAACTAACATAGAGACCCACAACTGGGCAATACGGAGATGAGAGACTTTGTAGTGCCCTATCCTAAATGGGAAGTCTTTATCAAACCCTCCTATCAAGACTCGCCAATCTACTCAGAGCTGGAGGGGATGGATGCCAACAAGGAAGCAATCCTCCAGGTACAACTGGACTGATCACATCTGGACTCACAGGGCCTGTGCAGGTCCAAGCCAGATGGGGTCCCAGCACTGAGAGGGTGAAGTGGATACAGGCTCCCACCCCTAGTTAAGAAACTATCTGAAATTGATAACCACTGGCAAAGGGAAAAATAGTTTTCTCCAATGGAATCTCACTGGGTATATTTATCATTCTTCAGGGCAGGCCCCATGCCCAAGGCTAGTTAGACAACACAAAATGAACTCAAGAATATTGCTGTAGAGTTTTGTCTCGTTTTGCCTTGGACTTTTTTTTGTCTTGCTTTTTAAATTTTGATCTCTGTTTTTGTATTTGGGGAGTGATTGGTGTTTGTGTTTTTCTTTCTTTTTGTTTTTTCTTTTTTGAGACAGCATTTCTCTGTATAGCTCTGGCTATCCTGGAACTCACTTTGTAGACAAGGCTGGCCTGAAACTCACAGAGATCTGCCTGCCTTTGCCTACTGAGTACTGGGATTAAAGGCATGGGCCACCATTGCCCAGCTGGTGTTTATATTTCTTGTTTTTTGTTTGTTTGTTTGTTTGATTGATTGATTCATTGTGTGTGTGTGTGTGTGTGTGTGTGTGTGTGTGTATGAGAGAGAGAGAGAGAGAGAGAGAGAGAGAGAGAGAGGAGGAGGAGGAGGAGGAGGAGGAGGAAGACAAAGTTGTGTGAGTAGGAGGGGGGAGGATATGGGAAGAATTGGGGAAGGAGAAAAACATGATCAAAATACATTTATGTGGAAAAACTTTTTCAATTAAAAAAAGAGAGGAACTGGGTTTGGGAATAGAGGTAAGAGATGGCAAAGAGAAAGAAGAAACCATGCCTTGGGGAGGAAAAGGAACCATGAAACCAGATTGTCTCATCCTTGGAACTCTACCTCTTTCTGCTCTTAGTGGGAGCCTGGACAGAGTGGCAGCCTAGGTCAGAAGTTAACATGTGTAGGTGAAAGCAAGCTCATCCCAGGGTAACCCAGGGATGAGGGCGCATCACCCCTCCACTCTAGAGCACAAGACAGGTTCTCTGAACCCCCTGCCATCCCAGGTAGCCCCATCACCATGGCTCCAGCTCTAACTACAGGGACTAGACATTCCATCAGAGAAGAAGACACTCCACCATGAAAACAAATAACCATGAGCATTTGGTTGGAGGGCAGACTGACCCATGGAAACTCTTGTATACATGCATATACTTCCTTTAATTAATATTTACTCTTGTATACATTCATACTTCCTTTAATTAATATTCACTCTTGTATACATGCATACTTTCTGTAAATAATATTCACTCTTGTATACATGCATACTTCCTATAATTAATATTTACTCTTGTATACATGCATACTTCCTGTAATTAATATTCACTCTCACACTGAAATTTCTTATTAGCATATATCTAAGCAAAACAATTCCTAAGCTGGTCTACTGAAGTAAGAGGAACCTCAAGGCATGGAATAGGGGGGCTAAGAATTAAGGATTATCTGGAAGATAATTCCTTTGGTAGAATGCTATTTATAGACCTTTTAGATGAATATTTCTGAGCTTTGTCTTAATTATTATAATTTCCCCTTAAGGTCTTTATTTCCTCAAAAGCAAATCTCTTACTAGGGATGTTTCCTAAATCCAAAGGTCCATAGCATCCATCCTTAGCATGATGGGAATCTGTAGTAAATGCATAGGAACTGTTTGAGGTTTACTTTTGTATTAACTATATAATAATGTGTGAGGAAATGTATATCATAAAGCAGAATTCTGTTCCATTACAAGTAACCAGTAAATACAAACTGAACATTGTTACTTAAGCAGCCTATTTCAGGAAGTTATGAGTTCCAATTGGAATAAGCTTTTCTTATACATTGTATCAAAACGGGCTGGCTCAGACCTCTACCACGATGTTGCCCATAAGCTCCACTGTCTTCATGCAGACCTGCTTTCTGTAATGCCCACTTCCATTGTATCAAAGTCCTTAAAGCTATGTTTTCTAAGTCAAATCCAACAGGACATAGGCACAGTGGAGACCCCAGGCTTAGGATACATATCTTCCTTCCCACACCTCTTCATGTGAAGACAGGATACACAGAATACCATGAGCATAGACCTAGTTGTGTGGGAGTTTAGTGAGACTCATGTCAATACAAGGTAGGTAGGTCCCATTTGTGACTGAGAAGTGGTGACCTAGAGATATTGAGCATTGAATGCAGACATAAGACAACAGCATTCCCAGAAATACAAATGACTAGGAAGTCCACCATAGTCCTTCTTATGTGTGGTGTTAGCCAGTCACACTGATAATGGTGGGAAAATAAAAGGTCTTTTCTCTACACTATTTCTTCTTGTAGTTCCTCCTTTTATAGACAGTTTCTGTCCCGCCTGGTCCCACAGTCACTTTGCCCCAAATAAACACACAGAGACTTATATTATTTATAAACTGTGTGGTCAATGGCTTAGGCTTATTAACTGGCTAACTCTCTCTTAATTAGTAGCATTAATTAATTAACTAATCAATTAATTAATTAATCTATGTATTTCTGCATGGTCTCAACATACCAGAGAAGGTTCCAGCATGTTACTCCTTCATTGGCCATATGGTGTCTCTCTTGCAACCTCTCTCTGTGTCCTATCTCCAGAATTTTCTTTGTCTCCTAGCCACGCCTATACTTCCTGCCTGGCTACTGGCCAATCAGTGTTTTATTCATCAACCAATAAGAGAAACATACATACAGAAGGACATCCCTATCATCCTTCTCCATCAGTAAGCCAGAAAATGGCAAGCACAATGAGAAGAGACTCACAAACACTAACCACTTCCAAAATACAAAGACAGAAGATAGGGGGTTGGAGAGATGGCTCAGAGGTTGAGAGCACTGGTTTGATTCCCAACATCCATCTGTAACTCCAGTTACAGGGGCTCTGACACCCTCATCCGGCCTCTGCAGGCACCAGCATGTATGTGATGCAATGATGTGCGTGCAGGCAAAAATGCCCATACACAGGAAATTAAATAGTTTTTCTTTTTTATGTTTATTTTATTTGTTTTTCAAGACAGGGTTTCTCTGTGTAGCCCTGGCTGTCCTGGAACTCACTTGGTAGACCAGGCTGGCCTCAAACTCACAGAGATCCACCTGCCTCTGCCTCCCAAGTGCTGGGATTAAAGGCATGCATCACCATCACCTGGCAAATTTTCAAAATGTTTTAAAGAAGTGAAGACTAAACCAAGCAGGTAGGTCATTTAGCTGGGTTTTCACTATTCTGCCAAAAATAAAATATTTAACCCACAGCTTGAATGTGAGTTCTCTAAATCGGATGAGGCTGTTTTTCTGTTGTGACAGACTGTACATGAACGTTAGTTTCTTCTTTGTTGTAGTGAGAAAGCCATATTATTATTGTGTCTCAATGTCTCAATGTCACCCACTGGAGGAACTCCATCACCCACAGTAAAGCAGCAGAGACATGGGACACGGGACCTAGAACGAGAATCCACTAAGAGAGGCCATCTGAACCCCTGGCTTATCAGAACCTGATTTGTACCCATTCTGATAACCCTGTGTGAACCCTGAAGCACTTACTGAGTTTACTGAGTTTACATCAGTGCTACAGTCAATAAAAAGCCTTCTCAGCACCAGTGTCTGTGTGTCCAAGTGTCAGCATTTGTCAGCTCCCACAGAGACACAAAAACCAGCTTCCAAAGAGAGAATATGGTCCCCAGAACTGCAGTGGGGAGGGTGGCTTGGAGGAAGGTAGCCAGCACAAGGCCAGGGCCTCCTTTGAGAGGAAGCATGCTGATCCCAGACGAGCAGCCTTGGGTCTGACTATCTTGTAGGCTTCTCGCTGTTGTTGTCCAATGTATGGCTGGCCTCTGGTCATTGGCCCTGGAGACATATTCCTGCTATATTTCCCCCCTTCAAGCAGGCACAAAACTTAAGAAGGGGAACTCTTTCATTTCTCAGTCAGGCTATCAATGCCAGGCATCTCTCACTCACAGGGAAAGTAGGGCTGAAGCAAAGTGTGATCTGGCATCAAAATGAGAAGAAAAATATCAACAACCCAAACTCAGAGTCCCTGTCAATCAGTCACACACCCACAGCAAGTCACTTAGCTTCATCGCCGAGAGTATGGTATAATTGTTTAATATGCCAACAAAATTTCATATGTATTTTTCCGTGCATCGCTTTCTGTTTGTCCCATGGATTCTTTTCAAAACTTGTTAAGAGGTGGGAGACTTCATACCCTTTGCTCTTGAGTCCTGACTACACTGCCTGGTGTCCAGTACCCAAAAGTACCTGAGCAGTATTTAACACCTGAACGTCTCCTTGGAAAATCTCCGTGAATGGACATTGCTTTCTATTACGTCTTTCTGGAGTAAAAAGGCAGAACTGTATGGTAGCCTAACAAGAGAAGGAGAGCATTCTAATAGCCCATGACACAGAATACATTAAAGCAATGCTCCATCTCCATACATTAAGTTTTTTTTAATATAGCTTTTAAACAGCTTTTCTTATTAGCCAAATGAATTACAGTAATCCTTTAACTCTCCTGTGTCAGATTATCAGCTATTTCCAGGAAGTGTTAACATTTCTGTCTCTAGCAAAAGTGAATTATGTTTTCCTCCCCAAGCTTGCATCAACATGCCCAACAAGCAGGCCACATGCGCCTCTCTAATGGGACGGCATGAGGTGCCACCTCCTGGGGACTGCTGAGCAGCCTGACATCTGGGGTGGGGGCACATCTGTCCCACCCTGCAGCCTGAGCAAGGCCAGACAGCTTCTGCAGGAGGAGGGAATGAATGAATGCAGACGCCATCTGGATGAACCTTGAGACACCTACAGCCTCTCTGGCTTTGTTCTATAAATAACTCACACAGAAAATTCTAGATGTTGTTATCCCTTGTGATGTCTGTGTCAGGAAGGCTGACAACACAAAAGATACCAATTTTTTTTTGCCCCAACCTCCATTGTTTAGAAATCTGGAATGTGTCTCTTCCAGGAAAATTCAGTCCTGTGACACAAAGTCCTTATTTGACATAGAAATTCATCCTTTTGGAGGGAGGAGGGGACAAAGATGTGTAAGAAAGAAAGTTTTCTACATGTGAAAGTGACCAGTCTGGATGGCCCCTTCCTTTTCTTGTTGCTTGCCTGACCCCATGCTGAGCTACACCATGTGTTTCTATGTTTTCCCTCTGCCTAGACTCCCTTTCTCATCCACTCTATATTAGGTGCAAAACTAGAGTTTGGAACTGGATCATCTTGGGAAGAGAAGCATGGGAGTTGGGGCTGGAAGACCATCTCCCAACCCAACCATTGAGTCATTTGTGATCTTGAACTTTCGGGCCTCGGTTTCCCCTAGAATCCTCCTGAGAGCTCTGAGAGGCCACACTGGACCTCAGTGTCAGGATCGTGTCTTTCTGCCTTCACTAGGATGCCCATGTGAGAACAAGGCAGTTCTGAGGCCAGATCCAAATCTCCCTCTCTTCTTTTAGCATCAGAATTCTACATTTCTCACTGTTCTTTTCACTCATGTTTGCCTTGTGTACACATCACAAGGCACACAAGGTTTTGTTTTTTTTGTTTTGTTTTGTTTTTTTGTTGTTGTTTTTTCGAGACATGGTTTCTCTGTGTAGCTTTGGAGCCTATCCTGGCACTTGCTCTGGAGACCAGGCTGGCCTTGAACTCACAGAGATCCACCTGCCTCTGCCTCTGCCTCTGCCTCCCAAGTGCTGGGATTAAAGGCGTGCGCCACCAACGCCCGGCTCACACAAGGCTTTTTAAAAGTATCTGCCTTATCTTCTGGGTCTTCTCCTTGCATTAACCTCTGTTTAAAAATCCTGGGAGCTAAATATAAGTGGAAAAATACAAAGCTCGCCAAGCTTGAACATACACGGGTCAATGTCCGGGAACCAAATCTTGTTTTATTGATAACCTACAGAAAATTCCTTCGATATTTACAGCTGTTCTCCAGTGCTTTCTGCATCACAGGGTTGCTTATGATCCTTTGACCTCTTGATCAATCACTGGTCTATCATCTAGAATCTTCTGCTAAGCAAAGAGCGAGGCATTCCTAGGAGTAGTCACTAAATTTTAATGTGAATTAATAATACATCTCAGTGCTCCTTCACTGGAACCCTGGCTTTTGGATATAGTCAAGTTTTATAAACTGTTAGTGATTTGAGGAGGGCAATTTGAATAGGCCTTCTCTTTGCAAGAAATCACTAGAACCTGGGTCAGGGTACCCCACATTCCCTCTGGAAGCTGCCCAGGGGAGATCCATCTAGAATGGAGATGTGATGTTTTTAGTCATTCCAATTCTATGTCATCTTTTTTATCTAGAAAAAGCTTTATCTAGAAAAAGACCTACTTGAGTTGAGTTGGTGTGCATCCATCAAGAGAGTGGATTTTTCCTTTCTCACAGTTGAGTGTGTACCTCAGACTGAACTCATCTCTTGGCAGCATTCTTCAGGGCCATGGATGGGCATAGGACACAACCATAACTAACCAGAGCCAAGACTTTCTCCTTTCTCTTCCTCTCACTCTAAAATAGCTTAGAGAGGCTGGTGTTAGCCAAGTTGAAAGGGGGGACAAGTAAGCAGCATGACCATAAGCTTCTGCAGAGCTAGAGCTTGGGGAGATAGTTCAGTGGATGTGGTTCTTGGTGACCAATGCTGAGGACCAGAGTCTGGGGACTCTGAGCAGGTATGGTAGCAAATAAAACGAAAAGCAAATGAGGAAGATGCCTGAGGCTAACTTCAGGCCTCCACAGATGTGGGACACATGTGCACATATACACACATAGGCAAACACAGGTGTAGGTACACATGTACACATATACACACACAGGCAAACACAGGTGTGAGTACACATGTGCACACATACACACATAGGCAAAACAGGTGTGGGACACACGTGCACACATATGCACATAGGCAAACACATGTGAACATACACACGTGAGAGAAACTGAAAAAATATTTCAAGAAAGACCATTGTTACCATTTATTTTAAAATCTTCAAAATGTGGTGGGCAGCTCGGCTAATTGCTTTCCAGGAATCTCTGTCTCTGAGTCTCACAGCACGAAGCTGCATGGGGTAGGCTGTGCTGTCAGGAGCCACATTTCATACAATCAGTAGCACATCCAAAGGAAGCCAGCTTGGAAGGAAGGGAGGCAGGGTCTGAACCTAACTGTCCTCCCCAGCTCCCAGCTCTCAGTCTGAATACACCATTTCCTCATCAGCCTTCCTAGGAGGTAACGAAAGATTCAGAAACATACCAGAGCAGAGATTCATCAACAAGCTATATTTATGTCATTAGAAAAAAGAAAACATATTTGTTATTTTATTTTCCTGGGTATTGAAATATTTTGATCATTCTCATTTTTTATGACAGGTATTTTGTGTTTTTTGTTTGTGTGTGTGTTTATTTGTTTTGCTTTGTTTTGTTTGGATAGGGTCTCAAGTAGCCTGATTCACCTTCCTCAGACTCTCAAGTGCTGGAATTGCAGGTTTGGGTCACTATACTCAGGCTATATTTCTGAAGAGAGTAATAAGCAGATTAAGGCCTGTATTCATATTCTCAGCTAAACTGGTTTAACACCTCATGAAATTTAATGTACAGTGACCTCTGGTTGGCCAGTAAAGGAAATGTCACTACATACTACATTACAGGTTAGATTCTTTCACTAATTAAACAACGGCACTAACAAAACTTTCAAGTCAGAAAATAATTAGAAATTACCTTTCAGATGTATTTTAACTTAGAAACAGAAACTTAAATAAAGAGATGGATCATTTCTCATGGCATGAGCAGACCTATGAAATATGCATGTCTCTTCTCCCATCTTCACCAAGTCATTTGGTATTTCGGTAGGTATAATAGTTAAAACTCCTGGCAGAGGAGAGGCAGTAATTGCAAACAGCTGTAAAGTATTACTCATCTTGCTGATCAAAATGACTTCCCGCTAAATAAACCATGAAAAAAGCTTTTCCACCCACAGAGAAGTGAAGTGTAAATGATATATAGACTCCATCATGAAGAGATCAACAGATTGCATTTTCTTAAAAGTATGATTTTATATAGCCATAGTTATTTTCAAAAAGACACTCAGCTACACTCAGGAAAACAAACTTGGGCAAGAACGTTCACATGCCAGTGGGATGCCGGGAAGTATTTGAAGTTGGGGAGCTTTGAGGAGAGTTGCCTTGACTTCCTGGGGCTTGAGACAGGTCAACCTGCAGCCCATGGGACATGTGCCCCCCAGGAGAGCTATGAATACAACTTTACACAACATTGTAAGTGCAAGGTTTTGGTGTGCATGTGTAGGGTTTTGTTTGTCGTCTGTGACTCCATTGCACAGTTTTTGAGCACAAACTTTGTAGGTGATCTCTGCTGTCTCCACATCAAAAGGTTAGACACACCTAGTAAACCTGACAACCAGATGAAAACAACCTGTGCCGTGCCTGCTCTATATCTCTGAGTTACAGCATTGAGGGAACTTCAGTGTTTTGCTATGGTCTTTCTGTTGTTTCTGAAGGCACAGGAAACACAGCGATGGTAGCATTGACAATGCTACCACCGCCACAGTGAAGAGTGAACACTCAGGGTTCCAATTCTATGGTGCAAAAGTGTCCAAGCACTGGACTCACTGAGTGGACCTCAGGTGTTACTCACATGGTCCAGACTTTCTCTGCCAAGCTCTCCTGGGTCTCTTAAATCTGTAAACATTTAGGTTTTGTTCCCCAAGTTATAAAATCTGTAATGCTTTCCCCACTTGCTGACATTCATCTCTGTCCCTTGACTTCCTCTCTCTATAAGACACATATAGATGCTATTAAAGTCGTCCTTCAAGTCTTCCTGTTTTTGACAGTATTTCATATTGTGCCCCCGGCTAGTCTCAACTCTCAGCAATTCTCCTGTCTCAGCCTTCTGAGTGTGGAGATCTCAGGTGTGAACATTTGGCTCCCAATCTCATTCTTAAAGCCTCACCAGGCAAGATCTCAAAATGTACATAGATATATGTCCACAGCTGATCCAGTGCCACCCCCAGGTTGCTTTCCACTCTGCCCCGGCTCTCTGCACACCAGCCAGAGGCTTGTCTATGCTATCTATCACTTATTTGTATTCGACTTTGATGTTTTCCTATGAGGATTCCTTGACATGGTCAGATAGATTATTTTATCAGGAAATTACCTCAGAGTTCCTAATTCCAAAAAGCAATACTACTTTTCTTTTCCTGCTACTAGAACTTGGGGAAATAAAGGCTGAATTAAAGCCATCATTCACCAGGATCCCTTAGGAGTGGTTCTCTGACTTGGTCAGGGAATTTAGTCTTTCTCAGATGCCCTTGAGTTTGGGTGATGTGTTAGTTACTTGCCTCACTGCTATGACAAAAATAACTAACAAGAAGCAACTTAAGGAAGGAAATGTTGCCCTCAGCCCTCAGTCTGAAGGCCCACCCAACCCATCACAGTGGGAAGGGTATGGCAATAGGAGTGTGAAGCCACTGGTTCCATTGTCTGCAGACAGAAATCAGAGAAAGAGATGAAGGCTGGTGAGTGACCTACCTATTCCTCTTTGTTGGGTATAGGGACCCAGCTCACAGACCGTGTGCCTACCTTCAGGATAGATCTTCCCACATATGCTAAATACCCTTATAGATGCAGCCAGGGATTTGTCTCCTTCTCAAAGTGACAATCAAATTAACCACCACAGTTGGCAGGCATATCTCCCTGCATAGGAACAGGGCATAGAAAGACAGCTGAATGCTCTGACACAAACTGTCATACTACCCTCCCCCAACATAGCAAGCACCTACTAAGCACAGCTGGAATCTCAGAGGGCAAGGCTGGCTTCTCTATGTCCCCATCAACTTCTCTATACAAACCCCAGGATTGCAAAGGAAGTCCTGAGGAAAACCTTATGGATTCAGGTTTCTACTCCATCTATCTCCAGGGATAAATTATTATTTATCTCAGCTGGTCTAGACGTGAGAATTGTCTAACCCCCTGGACATACACCACCAAACCCCCTCCAATCACTGTGAACAACAAACTGTCCTCACATTTACTGACATCTTGACTGAGAACAGTGCAGGTCCGTCCCCTTTTGCAGTGAAGGCAGTAGCACAGTTATATGGCTTAGACATGGGACACAGTCCTAACCAAAGGACAGAGGATATTGTTGGTGGACTACTATGGGATGTTCTTCTGTATGTTGCTTTTATTGTTAATAAATAAACCTGATTTGGCCAATGGCTCAGGTATATTACTGGCCAACTTCACAATTAAATTAATCCATTTAGTTTATATTTTACCACGATGCTCTTTCCTTGTTACCTCACATATTACTTCCTAGGTGCTACATGGCATCTCCCTGACTCTGCCTTCTTTCTTTCAACATCTTTGTTTGGATTTCCTGCCTGTCTCTATTCTGCCTGGCCATTAGCCTAATTAGTTTTATTTATCAACCAATAAAATCAACACATTCACAGCATACAGAATCCCATATCATCTCCCCTTTTTTGTCTAATTAAAATGGAATGTTTTAACTTTAACACAGTAAAATTACATATGACAAAACAGTTTATCAAGCAAGAATTACAGTTACAATATTTCATCTATTTAATTGGGCAAAATTAAAGAAAATATTCTATCATCTATCCTATTTTTATGAGTCTAAAGTTTTATATCTAATTTATGTCTTATCATAACTAAGGAAAACTGTAAATATCTAGTCCACAACTCCATCAAAGACCCCAGAAGGGATATAATATTACTTAAGTAAATAAAAAGTGTGTTGTAAGCAACTTCCAAAACTCTAGAAATGACAGAAACATCTTGCTATCTGGACAGTCATCCAAGGTTCCTCTGTAACATTGGGGCATCAATCTTCAGTCCACAGGCCTAGAGTGTCTGGCAGACTTGTCAGTGAAGCAGGAAATTTGAAACTGCCCCACCTATATTCCAGTTTGTCAGTTATTTTTCTCTGTGTCCAGCAGTCTCTTTCATGAAGCAGGAACCCTGCAGGACTGTTCCATTTTGTTTTGGCAAGTTCAGCAGTCACTTTTCTGTGGGTCCTGCATGCCCAGTTTATACAGCATACAGTCAAACAGCCCAGACAAGAGCAGTTTCTTGCCCAAATGACTAGCTTTTGCTATTTTAAAAAATGCATATGGAGTTTCTTCAATGCCCATCATCTTCATTGAAGTAGATTGGTATTGCCAGACATGTCTCACTGTCTAAATTCTTAAAACATTTTAAATGCCATATTCTGTAGGTCTTTGAGGTGTTTGAAGATTACCTATCCATCTGAAATATATCTCTGTATACCTAGAAAACCTAACAAACATGTCTATAAGTTTGACTCATATAGATGACTATTAATTTGTATTTCTTAAATATACATTCCATTTCAAATGAGCTGCATAAGCATAATACATCAAACAAGAGTACACATTTACATCTAGTATAACAAAATTGACCCATAAATTTGTATAAATAAACCAAAATACATACCAATGAAAAATATTCATTTCTATATCATATCCATTTTTTCCTTTAGAAAGAGACTGACTGTGACCATCAACCATTTATAAACTTCTGAAAATGTTCCTTTCTTTAAAAGCAAAAGCAAAAGCACCCAGGAAGAAATGGCCCTTTCTTTCACTGGACCTCGTCTTGCCAGACACAGAGCCTGAGAGCTCTACAGGCATCTTGTAGCTATAAGGCATCCCAGAGTCAGAGACACAATTGAAGCCAGCAGAGAAGGTGGAAAGAACCTAGTAATTGACGATGCCAACCCCAGGACTGACCCTTTGAGGAACTTCTGCTAAAACAAAACAGACAAACCAACCAAAAGTCTATAGCATCTAATCCCGCCAAATGGATTATTCTCTTACATGTAATCAGAGTTAGCCCTGCACAGCTTCTGTGGATGAGCCAGGCTGTGGGAAGTTCTTTACTGCTCCAACATGGAGGAACAGAATAGGAGGAGGCCAGGCAGCCTAAAGCCCTGGAGAGCAGGAGGCAGAATAAGGAGAACAACCGGCACATCAGCCCAGCATCAGCAATAGAGGGGGCTCCCACTGACAGCCCCGAACCTTCTGAAGATCCCTTTGCTATCTCGTTTGCATTTTCAAGATGAAATTTCCTGCTTCGAAGCTGCTTTTATTTTGTTGTGCTTTTGGACTTCCTACCCAATAAGGAGTCACAGCCGAGAACAAATGCGGCTTATAAATGCTTTTTCTCGAGCACCTGCACGCTGACCTACAGAAGGGAGACAGAATGGGCACTTTCTCTTCCTCCCTTCCATGTGGGCAGCAGCTTTAAAGTCTCCAAGGAGCTACCTACTTCTTTCTAGCTACCTACTTGACAAACTTAAAAGTGATTCAAAGTAGCTTGAAATGCATCTGGGCATGAGAGAGCAAAATTTATGACTGTTGAGTAAAAGGAAAAGTGGATTTGGTAAAGATGATGCCAGCTTTAGCAGGCTGCTTTGCAAATTTCTTAATATTCTTCCATCGTGTGTAGAGGAACACATCTGAAACCTGAAGGTATCCTTGTGAATATGTAAGAAGGCATGTGGAGAGAGATATCATAGTATAATTCTTTGAAAAAGGAAAAAATAGAAATAACTTAATTGGGGAAGGTTAAAAATAGTATCATTCCTTTGGTTGGTTAGCCCACAGTAACTGAACAAACTAGAGTTGTGTGTATCAGGAAGAGTCTGTTTCAAAAAAAAAAAAAAGGTTGCATGGAAAAAACAATACATCTACCTGCATAATCAACACTTCTACATGTATAGTTCTTTTCTATGCATTTAAACTTGCAAAATACTTTTAAAAATGCATATATTTATATGCAAAATTAAAAAAATGGTCCCCAAAACTTACAACAAACTCCTCTTAGCAACAGTCCTGAGAAACTAAGTAGAATGGGAGTGGAGTGGTGAAAATTGGACGTCAACTAAATGATGATTTATTTCCTTTGAAATACTTACTGAAAACCGATTTAATTATGAGAATTAGGAAAATGGATGCTTATTAATTTTTTCTTTGTATGTTTCTATGTTTTTTAGATTTCTTAAGAGGACAAAAACAGAAATAAAAGGAAGCACCATAAAAATACAAATAAAGGGATGGCTACAAACAAGGTAATTCATCCATGAGCACCCATGCCCCTGACCAGCGCTTGTGCTGAGTGAGCTCACCATGTTTCCAGACCTGCATCCATGTTTCTTAGCAACCAAAATCATCATGAAGGAAAGCCAATGGATTAACTGTGGCAGATGCCTACTATGTCATTATCAGGAGAGGGAAACAAACATTACTGTAGGTCTCAATTTAGAGTTTTCTAGATGTTACTTAGTATAAAGGTCATAGTACAAGGTCATTGATTGTGGTGGTATATTGTTTATGATTTAATAAAGCTTGCCTGAAAAGCAGAGAAGCAAAGAAGCCAAGTCACCAGAGAGCTCTTACCTCTACCAAGGCTGAAAGGGGGACCTGTCCTCACCGAGGCTGGAGACAAATTGCCTGAGTACAAGGCCTTGATCCTATTTTATACACCTCTCTAGTGCTGGGATTAAAGGTATGAACTCTGTTTCTCTTTTCGATTGAATCACTGTCATGTAGCCCTGGACTTGAACTCACAGAGATAGATCCATCTGCCTCAGTCTTCTGAGTCCTGGGATTATAGGTGTGTGCTGCCACTGCCCAACCTCTATGGCTGACAAGTGCAGCTGGCTTTGCATTCTGATCCCCAGGCAAGCTTTATTAAATCATAAACAATGTATAACAATTGATAGCAATGTTATCCAAAGTTCAAAGACATTTTCCTAGTGGTGTGGGTGTCTTGAACCAGTTCTTAGTAAGGAATCTAGACCTATCATCAAACAACTATTCCACAATCTTAGGTGGGGGGCAGAGTGATAAAAACCCATGGAGGTAGATAGCTTTGTTCTCATCTGGTCTACCTATATTTACTGGGGAATCTAGAGTTCTAAATACCTAAAGTACATTCAGTTTTCAACCATTCTTCACATGATAGATGATCTCATATGGGGGAGATCCTTCCAAGGGTATACTCAACATTACATATGGTTCCTATGCCAGAAAGTACATCATAATCTCAGGAGTGAGAAATCTGCTCACACAGAGCCAATCACACTTATGTACACAGTTGTACAAGAATGACTGTCATCCATAAACACCAGTGGTGTGATAATTAGAGGTGGTCTGTTTGTGGCATATCTTCTCATTATTGAGGCAAAATTTTATATAGATACCATAGGTCAACTCTCTCTATTATTTACTGTTCTGGCCAAGGGTGACTTATGTGGGCAGTTCAGTAGCATCAATAAGACTGTAGGTTTTCAGTTCTCTGTTGTGGAAACTAATCCCATTACAGGAACAGGAAGGTACTGTTCCCCTTGGCTCAAAGTTTGAGGGCCCAGCCAGTCATGGCAGGAACCAAAATTCCGTAACAGGTTCTGGAGGTTCCATGTGGACAGTTCTCTTCCTGTCCGCATGGCCAAAGTCAAGGAGAAACTAATATATATGAGAGAGAGCATGCAGCTGCTCACAGCAACCTACTAAGTACCAGAAAATTACCCAAGGAAAATTACCTCAGTGGAGGTTCTTCCATAAGTCATGCACTGAGACTTGGCTAGTCAAGGGCCTTTACTGATGTTTAGGGGTGGCATGCATGTTTCATGTCAAGGCTGTGACCACTGCAGTTTGTTCCCAATGACCCCAGGTAGCTGTGACTTCAGTAAGTGCTCAATCAACACTGTCACATGTCTTCTTCTTGGCTCTTGTTAATGGACCTGATTGCCGGGCTCCTTGGTTGTTGCCAGCTGTCTAGCCAAATCTACAATGTTTCCCCTAACAATGTTTTTCTTTCTGTCAGGTGACATGAAAGAAGGAGAGTGTTGGAGAAACTCCTTTCCCCAGCCTGAGAATGTAGCACTCACTCAGATGAGTCACTTAAAGGAAAACCAGAGAGGCTAAGGACAAGAGTACCTCAGTCCATGCCTTACTTCCTATTTGTGGGACAGAAGACCCATGAGAAGTCACTGAGCCTGCTTGGTTTCTCTTTTCTCACTGAGAAAATGGCCATAAAATATTTGCTTCATGGAGACATCACAGCCAGAAAATCAGGTAACAGATTAAATAAACATTTAGAAAGTAAATCACTATTGACTCTAACCCCATAAGCTCCATGGCCAATAAAACGGGGAATATTAATGATAATAACAAAAACAACAATAATCTTAAGTGCCAGTAGCCAATGTAGAATCCAAGGCAGGTATATTCCAGTCATTTCCAAGTCCCTTGATAAACCTTTAGTTCATCTATAAAGTCTAGAAAGGGACACATACTCAAATTAGCAAAGTTATGTCAGCTTTTAGAGACAAGCGCGGTGGGGGGGGGGGAAGGTTTGAGAGATTTACTCCACTGATTCCTGAGTAATTTTCATGCTCATTATCAGTAAAGCTGTGTTTTTCTTTAAAAAGAGCCACTTGGGCGTGCAGTGACTTGAGATAATTAAGAATGCATTTACATTTTATATCATCGCCAAAGCCCCCGAGCCTTCGATGACCTTAGATTAAATTTGCTCATAGTACTTCCCCTCAATCAGTGAATATTAAAATATTTAACCTGTAGTTAGCCAATAACCTTGAAAAGATGCTAGGACTCCATTCCAGGGCATTAAGAAGTTAAAGGGCACTTTGTTAACAGAAAACTATAGGCACCCACCAAATCTTCATTCTCTGGGTATTCTTCCTCCTTCCTCAATAGCTTAGGGGATCCCATTAAATTTTCCCGTTAACATAGGAAGTTAGGGATTTGATCAAACCATCTTTTTAGGTTATTTCCATCCTCCAAAGACAGGGTCTAGGGTTTAGGGTGAATGAATACCCCATAACCCAACTGGAGAGCAAAGATCCATTGCTCAGGTAGCTTCTGAGATATGTTTACTCCAGCACAGACAGTGTGCTCCGTGCCATTTCTGTTAGAGTCCAGCCAGCCTGCCTGCAAACTGACATCTGAACTGGGGGAAGGGGTGTCCTGATGTGGACAGACACCTGCATTGCTGCCACTCTAGTTTGACCAAGTACACATAAATAATGAGCAGAAGAAATTCCAGCTCAACACAGTCCACAGGGCATCAGATAGATGAAACCATCTGGGACAAAATATATGAGGAGAGTAAGAAAAATGAGAGTGGCTAGGGGCCTGATCTGTTGGTAGTTCTTTCAAATACAGTGCTACAAGTCCCCAGGGAGACTGGACCCTACTTAGACATTTGGATTAGGCAATAAAATAATATGAAAATGGCAGAAAAAATAAATAAAAAATATAGAAGAGAAATAGATATGTAACCTCATCATAGGACTCCTGTGGTCTCTTGCAACACCATGCTTCATGAACCCCAAAGAAAGCAGAAAAATCCAGCTAGCGTTATAAATCCTGGTCAGCTGAATTATTTCACATGTTGCAGCCTGACTTAAGTTATTCACCGCAGAGGCTAGCAGCTCCCTGATGCATCCTTCCGTGTCACTGGACAGGGTAAAAATAATAAATTGGCCATTGTGAGACACTCTGAGTTTCGTGGGTTTGGGCAGAGTATGCTTTATATTCTTCTCTTGGAACTGCCTCTTGTTGGTAGTAAATGCTTGCCACAGCTGCTGGGTCTCAACAGGCAGGTCCTAGAGGTAAGGATAATTCAATTTTCATCTGCTCTCGGGTCTCCTGCTACCTATGTTCTTCCTTGACACCGACAAGGCTGTGCCTGTCTTCCTGGCCTAGGGCCTGAAGAACACTTGCTTGGTTTGCTCCTTGGCGGAAAATGTCATGTACCATTCTAAAAAAAGGAAAAATCCTGTCACCCAGCAGAGGCTACTCTGGTGAACACAAATTATGTAGTGGCCTTTTCAGCTGGTCCCTCCTTTGCTTGCCGCTCTCCAAGAATAAAGACACCCAAGTGTCCATCTTGCAGCAGCTCCTGGAGACAATCCATTTTGATTAATCTTTAAGGACTCCAATTGTAGTGGAAAATATAGACACAGCAAAGTGATGCTTTCTGAAACATTGTAATTAATTACTCTTTTATTGGTGTCCTGCAGGTGCTATGCCTGTTGTTTTGGAAAGCAATATGGCAAGCTTTTAAAGGCCACTAAAGTGGTCATACTTGGGCAGGGGAACCAAAAACCTCACATATTGGTTTCTTTTTTGAAAGAAAGTAAAAGTGATGTATGTATGCCTGTTCTGTCCTGCAAAAACAAGATGGTTGTGTGAAGCATGTTTTGGTATGGTTGGCTGGGAAATGATAAAGTCATAAAGAATAAAACGTATTCTGACTGAAGCTACGAAAGAAGGCATATCCCTGCACCAGGACAAAGTTATAATTAATTACAATGTAGTAGATTATGTATATTTTATACATTCAAATATGTCTGTCTTCAACATAATTTTTATCACTCCTCCCTCAAAACAAAGCTGTGAATGTATGCCTCTATCACAGTTGAGCATTTCTCCTGAAATTGGCTCTCTATTTTTACCTTTGTTTGTTATACAGTCCGGGAATGTTACCCTTTTAGTTTATTTTTAATGGAGGGCGTAGGTCCTTACTTACTCTGTTGGCCTCTTTGTTTTAGATGCATTGCTTTCGATCATTTGCATGGTGTTCACATGATTTACAAAAGGCGAGAGCTGTGCCTTGGTGCATCTGTGTCCCATCTACCATATCATGGGATTCTGAAGGACATTTTTATTTTAGGTCCATTATCCTCCATCTTCAAAGATAGAATGGGGCTTTGTCAAACATCAGCTGAGCACCCACACAAAGCATACTGTGAAACACTCAACTGAAATTCTCCCATCAAATGCTATCGCTGGACAAAATCAAATGTAAACCACATTCTCTAAAATAGCAAGTATCATGGGTGGCAGTGACATCAATATTCAGGAAGACGAATAAATGCAATTAAGAAACAAGGCAGAGAAGTAAACATGCCATGTAGCCTACAAAAGGCCAGCCACATTGTATTTATTTTAATATTGTTTAACAGTAACACCTAATAAAGAGAGCATCATGATTGTGTGAACTAAATTTTCAGTCATAATGAATGCTACAAACTTAACCTCCCAAGTTTAAATAGGCTACAACGTCTTGGGAAAAAATGCAAGAAAAATTATTTGATAAAGGTGACGGTTTTTCACACCTGAAAATAATGTTTTTCTTGCAGCCTATCTTGATCAACAGCCAGCAGCAACACATTGCAGATATAATCTTGAGACCTTGTGGCATGTGCTTGTCACTACATGCATAACTTACTATGGACAGAGGATCACGGAGACTTTGAACATAATTTCCCACACGACAGGAGATTAAATAGACCACACACTTTGGAGGAGGCAAGAAGAAGCTATGTCTCTGGAGTACCAGAAAGTAAACTTCAGTCAGTTCTGGAAGCAGGGAAACAGCAGGGAACAAACTGTTGGGCAGGCTGATTTCTCCAAGTTCCTGTCTCAAGAACTCTGGGGAAAGTCTGAGTGAGGCTACGACTCTAACAGAAAAGGCTTGTCCTGTGGAAGGTCAGTAATGCCGGAAATCATCGTCTCACTGTTAATTGTCCTTCCTGCTCCCCCTTGGGATGATCCCAGTTTGGGGGTGTCCTCCCCTCTCCCAGAACACCTTGCCCCCCTCAGAACCTACCCTAGAGACCACATTATTAATACCCATAAAGAGATGCCAATTCAACCCCTCTCCTCTGAGTTTACAGACTGTTTTCTCTCTGCGCTGTGCTAACTCAGACAAACAAAGCATCAGTGAACAAGAAGAAAAGATACCAGAGCACAGAACTTTTCCAGATGCCCCCAGAAATGTCACCATCCTGCAGGGTGACCTTGGGTGTGCTGTCCCAGGTGTCTTTGTGAGGCTAGGAAAGCTGCCTACCCCACTGAATGATTCTAAGGACAAAGCAGGTTTGCCCATGGAAAGCTCTAGAACAGTGCCTGACACATGTGCTTTTACTATTACCGTTATTGTTATTGGGTATAAAAACCTTTCAGAAACAAAGTCACAGGAGAACGTGAACAGTTGCCAAATATCCGTGAACCAAAGCATCTGGGCGGCCTTCACACACCGAGTAGGATGAAGGTGGAGGATACTGTTTAAAAGTGAAATATATGCACTCAAAATCTGCTGTCACACAGCCCTAAACAACAACTGCCACATTGAATTGCTCTGAGGGGTAAATGTGCTAAAAAAAGTGTTAAATACTGATCAGTCTCTGGCATAAAATTAACACCTAATAAATAGTACCTTTAGAATATCACCTTTAGAAACTGGTTAAAAAAGAATGAGTGTTTGGTCATATGGACTGTATTAGTCCCATTTCTCATTGCTCTGACCAAACATCTGATGGAAAGCAATGGGGGCAGGTGGAAGAAGAGAGGGATGCAATGAAGAAAGGAGGTTGGTTTATTTGGGACTCAGAGTTTGAGGGGTGGGAAGCATGAAGTGGCTGTCACATGACATCCTCAGACAGGAGGCAGAAAGGAATGCTGGCCCTCATCAAGCTTTCTCGCCTCTCCCCATCCTATCCCATCACACCGTATGGTGTCCTTCAAATCTTCCCTCATCAGATGAATATCTCTAGAAACTCTCATAGACACATCTAGAGGTGAATGTCCTAGACAACTCTAAATCCTTTTAAGCGACAATGGAGATTTGTTATCACAGACAGCAAGCAACTCCCAGCCCATGAGTCAACTGAGAAATTTAATTTGAGGATCATCAGTCTATAACATGTCACTCCTGAGGGGCTTCACAAGACTTTCTGATAGCCCACTCCTGAACTGGGTGTACATGCCCTTTAGTCTTTGGTTGGCCCTCACTACAGATCCCTCCTCAGGGCACAGTGAATTTGAGCCTCACAAAGGACCCACTCTGAGGAGCCAGTCAACACTGTCACCAACTCAGCTACTTCCCTCTCAAACTTACTCTGAATATTGGTCGCTTGCCTTCCACAAATAGGATTGAATGATCTTATGTGTGACATTTTCTCAAATGCCATTCCCAAATGGGAACCTATAGCTTCAAAAGCTTCCCCAACTCTTGGCCTTCACTGGCAAATCTAGACATTTCTATATCCACACGCTGTATTTAGCCAGTGAGAACATCCTCCAACGTGATGCTCTAGACCAATGTTAACTGTCCCTGTGAGAGGTCATCTCAGGAAGCCCACCACTGAGTCCTTCCTCCCCCTATACAAACACTTTTTCTTTCATCCAAAGAGGAACTTGGTTTCTTAACACTATTGAATCACAGTGGGCCTGTGTCTTGTCAGGATACTGCAGAAGTGAGCTCCTAGAATATCTCACAGCTTCAGCCACAGTATTGTGCAAAGTTCCTCTGAAGAAATCAACGCTTTCCCAAAATCCAATTGCCTTGAAACCTCAATGCCTTGAGGTAACCAAAACTAGCCATGGAGAGGGTGGGAAGGAAGGAGGGAGGGAAGGGGGAGGGGGAGAGAGATTTAGCCAGCCTCAGCTATTGTAGCCATCCCAAGCAAGGAGTTGCCAGTAAAGAATTCACCCCAGACTCCAACTCAGTCCCCTCCTCAGATGCCTCCAGCCCCAGCTGCAAACACATGAGGACTTTGAAGTTAATACCACACACTGAGCCTGACAACTGACAGACCCATGAGGAAGATTTATAAACAGTGACTTCATGTGACCAAGTTTGGCAGTATTATCTAAGGAGAAGAGTATAACAAAAAAAAAAAATTTCTTTAATGAACTCTACCATTTTTCTTTAAAATGAGACTGCTGAGGATGTTTGTCTTTGTTGTTGCTGCTATAGAGTTTTGATGCTCCAACAATTGAAGTTAATTTCTAATCATCGATGTTTGCATTTGTTTTCGGTGTTATCTGATTAAAGCAATAATATTCTCCCGAAATCTTCATAAAGAATTGGTGCTTAATCCTTAATTAAAATGCTTTATAAAAGCAAGTAAGATTGGGTTTATTCGAGAAGGTTAAATGTTGCTTCTCTAATGCAAATAATAGATTTGATCACAGAGAGAATGAATATTTACCATGAAACTAATTTCCTATCATTTGATGCCAATTAAGGTATAATTGCATCATGAGCACCACCAGCCCACTGATGGCTGCAGGAAGTGCAAACGTATTTGGTTACATTTGTTTAATTTGGGGAAACCCTTCTGAGATTCATTATTTCTGGAAGAAAATGGAACTTGAAGTCTTTTCTAATTTTCTGTAGAGGTAAACCTTAAAAATAGATAAGAAGCTGTCTTGAAAATTGAGTTCATGCCCACAAGCTTGTTGCCCAAATGAACTCAGATGGATAAGCAAAGTCACATCCAACTTGGAGTTTATTTAATCCTCTTTGCCTGCAAAAGCCCATTTTGTACATTTGATGGAATTTTCTTTTAGTGAAGTACATTCTCTTAACATGTGGTTAAAATACCACCAGAAGCGATGGCCTTTAATTGGGATGTGAGGTAGGTACTGATGAGGAGGACGGTTAGGGACTTCTTTTAATGGCTGAGACACTCTATCTACCTGTATTTCCCTTACTTAGGAAACCAGGGTCCCTGCACCTTGCAACCTTTTAACTTTCTTGCATCCACTTTCACCCACATTACTTTCCTGAGCTTCTGTGTTTCTTCTTGGAATGAAGAAAGGTTTAGGAATTATGTCCATGAGCTTGGTCATGTGCAAGTGGGCTTCTTGATCTCTAACCTTAATAGCAAATTATATACAGGTAGGAACACAGGAAGAGGAGAGACATGTTCACTCTAGTGACCCTTCAGATGACAATGGAAGTCACTTGGCTTGTGACAATTCTGTGCCAACAGAAAATAGAGATGTGGGAAATGTTGCTTCTGAGAGACCTATGTCTGAGGACACAGAAACGGAACTTAGTATGATTTTGCATTATCACTGTTCCTGGAGAGTCTGCCAATCACAGACTGAAACAACTGAATCGGCAGTTTAAAAAACAAACTAACAAACAAACAAATAAACAAAAAAACCTGTGTTAGAAATAATTGCAAACTCACCAAATAATGCCAGAGACACATATGTTCTTTCAGGGATGCAAAGAAGATGGAGCTGGGTAAAGAGAAGATTCTCAAGTTTTTAATCTCATCACAGTAAAGAGGGTGTATGGCACCTGCACCCCAGAGTGACCATCTCTGTCTTGATGGAGATTCTCAAGTTTTTAATCCCATCACAGAACTGACACAACTGTGACTTAACAGTTGTCTGTTTAAATGGCTTGTTTTGTGCACCTTTAAAAAGTCATTGAAATTTCTTATCGTCTACACTTTTTTTCCTCATTCTGGGATGTTGCAAGGAGGCATACCCTAACCTGTCACTAGGACTTTGTGAAGGGAGTCGCCTCTAGTGGTTTTTCTGCAATTTCTCTGAGCAGTATAATTATAACATCTTGGTTTTACCTTATGTTGACTTCAAGCAAATAGAACTCAAAAAGCAAAATACAATAAGATTAATCAGAAATTTGAAATCCTATGAAGACTTGTGGAGAACAATTTAAATGGAAATGATTTTTTTATCGTCACTAGAAATAATAATTGAGTGTCAGGCTGACACATGCAGCGCAATAAGCCCTCGGCAATTGTAGATTTAACATTCATCGTTTCTAATGTTCTTAAGTGACCCTGAAAGCCCATAGCATGGAATAATTTGTAATGTTGCTGAGACATGAGTCCGAGTTGCTGGCACTAAGCTAATCATTTGACTCAATACTAAGGACTTCACTCTCTACTTGTTTCCTTGTAGAAGGTGGCAGATCTGGGGACTTGCAAAGTTCTCCAACTCTCAAGTGAGGCTTGGCACTGACTTGAACATAAAGCACTGAGGCACTGAAACCTCAGCTAGGAGCACTCAGCAAATACTTCCCTCGGATGATTATCGAAGGAGACAATGCTTGCTAAGTGTTTAGCACAACAGGGTCTTCCTGTGTCTGTAATCCTTCCCTTTGCTTCTGAAACAGCGTCTTCTCCCAGATAAACTACCTCTAACTAGATAAAGCAAGAAAGTATCAGAGGCCAGAGGCCATTTCTGGTTGGTTTTTTTTGTTTTGTTTTGTTTTTGTTTTTTTTTTTGTGTGTGTGTGTTTTAATTTTTTGGAATTTGAGCAGTAATTACTGCAAAATCTGCTGAAGACAAGGGGTTTCTGCATAAAAACCACACTTGACTTAGCAGTCTGTGTTTATGGGGAGTGACAGCGGTATTGATAATAAATTCTCCTAATCTATAGCCACTCATTGTGACAGGATTAGCAACCTGGGCCCTTATGCAGATGTTAGGGTGTGTGGCGAAATTGAGACACTTCAATAAATTTTCTTGTGGAGATTAGGAATGGGTGCTTGATACACCCATTTGGGTTTCCTCGGCATCTGAGCACGGCTTCTCCATAATCCTTGCCATAGCGCTCTCATTAATGTGTCTCTCAAATCATACCGCATTCATATACATATCATGCCTGCTTGAAAAGTCAAATAAGGCCAGCTTTTCATTAGGATGGCCTTTTCTGAGTCAATGCATCTCTCCACAAATGATGCCCAAGTAACTTTCACCAGGATTCACCTATTTGCATACTTTGTCCACTGAAACATGGCCCCAAATGCAACTATCATTGCTCTAATGCTCAGGGAGCTCATTAATGCCCCATGTATCCCTGAAACCGATTGTCATTACAGGAACCTAAGATTGCCATTTTGTGTTTGTGCATGAGGGAGGAGGGGCTTGCATTGATAACACCTCTTCTCCACCATCCCTGGTTCTATAAAGTGCCCACTCTCACAGGAGCGACAAACAATAGGAATGAGCCAACTGTTTGGTTATCAAAATATGTATATGATCATTCACACCAATAAGAATACTGAGCTATCTCCTCTTCAATCAAAACAATAAGAAAGCAGTTTACACACCTACGTGAGACTAGAGAATTACAACTGTGATATACTCTTCCACTGTCCTCCCCCAACCTTTCCAATGCCTTGTTTGGGTTTGAACACTGCTCCAACCACCATCAGCCAAGAAATGTGCATGTCATCTGCAAATCACAGACCACAGATCTTCACTTGAGTGATTACAGAGGAAGAAGTGCTGAAGGGTTCAGAGTGGCCCCAACAGGACTTAAAAGTGATTTCAAAGAGGGCAGCAAACAGGGCCGCAATTGCCTTGGAGCCTGAAATAGACTGAGCTTCGATGCCAAAGGAAAAAAATCACCAGCTTCTCCATCATTTCTTTAAAGGTCAATTTTTTTTTGGTGGACTGGGAAAGCAGCGGATTGCAGATGCGTCTAACAGCAGGGTATTTTCCGCTGCCATGACCAGTTAAGGAAGATTTTCTAAAACACACACCTGCTGGTAAACAGCTTGGCCCTACTCTGGGTCATCTGCCTTCTTTGGTCTTCGTTGCTGCCTGGATTCTTGCCTTGGAAGGGTCCCAAACCTCACATCAGTCAAAGCTAGGTTTTCAGTAAAGTCCATTACAGTTTCAGAGAGGCACCTCTGTGGCTCTCAAGGAGGTTTTATGGTGTGGTGCTGCCTCCTCCCAAATGCAGGACGTGAGGCAGCCAGGTCTGGAGTGTGGACCTGCGCTATTGCCTCTACATGCTCCTTCTCTGTATGCAGCATAACCCATGGCCAGGAGACTAAAACCTACTCCATTCTGCTACAACCTCTGAGAAATCACCCACAGAAAGCTGAGGGGATCTACTCAGGTGTCTAGTAGAGGGGTGACCAGCAGTCTACCATGGGACACTAGACTGCAAACTGTAAGCCAAGCAATCTATTCAGCAGGTTCATCAGGAGTCCTTGGCCAAGGTCATACTGAGGATGGAGCATCTCCATTTTCATCCACACTTGCTCTGTGGACACAGAGGAGAGTGTCAAGGAGCTCATCTGCAGGTTCAGATGTGGGAAAACACAGTCATGAACGCTTCCTCCATGTCAAGACACATCAGTCACCTACTCCAGAAAGTTACTGTTTGGAATGCCTGTGTTCTCCCACCAGCCACACACTAGCAACATAGAAGGCTGACCAGATGTGGCCTCTGAGAGCCAAACTATTCCTGCAGCCGTGTATTTGGGTTGAGATCACAAAGCATTTAGTGTGGGCCGTCCTTGGTTTTCCTGACATAGTTCATGTTTTCCTAGAAACTGGCTTTGTTTTATTTTAAAGTTTATTTTATTTATGTGTGTGTACATGTATTTGTCTATACACACATGTATTCTTAAGTGATGAGCCGACTCTATTCATGTATTTCCATTTGGCAAAGAAACAAAAGGCATAAACATTTACGCTTTAACAAGGTATTGTGATGCATGCCTATAACCCAAGAACTTCAGAAGTAGTGACAAGAGGGTCAGGAGGTCAAGGTCATGCTCAGCTATATGTTGGTTTCAAGGCCACCAAGAGCTACCAGAGACCCTGTCAAACAAATACATAAATACGCATTCTCTTCTCAATAGGTTCCTTATTTTACAAGTATCCCAAGCAGAAGAGACACAAGCCACTTATTCCCCGCCCCCTGCCCCCTACTTGATAAGAAGGAATAATGATGCACGTGATGAGTAGGTCAACAAGGTTAGAGGCATTAATGCATGAAAAGTACCTAGGATTGCCACCAGCATGTAGCTGGCGCTCAGCAGAGTCCGTAGCCATCATCACATCCTCACCACACCCCTTTCACAACCTTTCCAAGCACTGGAAGGGAGGAAGGACAGGAAGGTTTCTGGTGTTGGAAGAGGCCTTGGGGGAATAACTTCTGTGGTCTCAGTCCAGCAGCTGCGCATGTCCCATTTACATACAGAGCTGCCTCACTGCAGCCCTGACTCGGGTTTGTGCTTTGCCTTCTCAATGGCCATCCTTACCTTCTTCACATGCTTGTGGACTTTCATCTGAACAAAACAAAATCCTTTCAAGAGTTTTCAGAAGTGAACACAGTCCTGGGAATGAAGGGGAAAAAAGCCAGAGTGCAACGGCGTGAGAATTGGTGAGGGCCAGGGAGAAGGTGGCCACATAAGGCTCAGGGTCCCAGGACTCTTGAGAATGAGAAGACAAGAGAGGAAGAATTCCACTAGGATCATTAACCCATGCGTGCCCCTGGCCTTGTATCACTAAGGGATCCAAGCAAAGCCCACCGGCTTCCCACCCAGTGAGCTGCAGCATAGCATGCTGTTCGCATCAGGATTGCTTTTGCCCAATGCTTCAAAAGCTCCCAGTGCCCAAACCTGGGAGGAAAGCTAGGGCTGGTTTATGCTAAAATGCTAAAGTCACCTGCAAGCAAACGTGTATCATAGGAAGAATTTAACAGTCCCTGGATGTCACGACATTCATTTCCAAAGGAGTTCTGTCTCTTAACAATACCCAAAGGACTGGGTCATCTCCAGACATTGTCTGGAAGGCCTTGAAAATCCTGCATTGATTTCATCCACTTTTGGCTGGATACACACTGAGTCCAGTCAAGCCAGTGAGGGCTCAGGCAGGCTTGTGGCTGTCACCAACCCCATCAGAGGAGCTTTATCTTTAATGGGCTCAGAGGTCTTATAGGATGTCCCTCATCAGTGCAAAAAGAAACCACCATACTCCCACCAACGACTCCACACCTGACGTCTCTGGTTTTTCAGCTAACAATTATTGTCTGAAAGCAAGTCAATTATCAAAAGAAACTTACAAAGTCCTTAGCAACTATGGAGAAACTTGATGGAATCTATCCGTTGTTCTGTGTAGAATTGTAAACTGTCTGAAGACAGCCGCCTTCACACGTCAGCGCCCCGTCACAATAGCAGTCATTAAGACATGAATGTTCCCACTTCTCTGTATATCCACTGTGACTGTTAATGCTAACTTTCTCCTCGACAGAACCCAGATTCACATGGCAATGAGCCTCTGGACTTGCATATTCAGAGTAATCTTGGTAATCGATTAGTTGAGTTGCACCATCCTCTGGATGGGACTTGCCTATTCAGAGTCATCCTGGCAACCTATTAGTTGAGTTGCACCATTCTCTGGATGGGATCCTGGACTTTATTGAGATGAACAGCAGCATGCATTGATTTGATCTCCTTTTCACCACAGTAGATGCAGTGTGACCAGATGCTGTGTGACCAGCTGCTTACATCTCCTATCTCGACATCCCCACCAGGATTGACTGAGGCAAAATAAATGTTTTCTCTCTCTAGTTGCTTTTTTCCAGATTTTTTATTTGGATTAGAAACAAGATTGTTTGACATGATGATCCCAGTTCCCTTCTACCTCCCTTCCTCCCCTGCCACCCCACAACTAAAACCCTACCTATCACATATCATTTCTTCTATTCGTCCCCTGACTCAAACTTTCTGCTCCCTCATGACCTCTGCATCATTCCTCTTCTTCCCTTCTCATTCTTGTAGCTCCCTGCACCCCCTTTTTTTGCTCTCAATTTGCTCAGGGGATCTTGACCCTTTCCCCTTCTCCAGGGGACCAAGTATGTCTCTCTAATGGTCCTCCTTGTTTACTAGCTTCTCTGGAAGTGTGGACTGTAGGCTGGTAATCCTTTACTCTGTGTCTAAAATCTACATATGAGTGAGTAAATACCATGTTTGTCTTTTTGTGATTGGGTTACCATGCTCAGAAAGGTTTCTTCAAGTTCCATCCATTTTCCTGCATATTTCAAGATTCCATTGCTTTTTTCTGCTGAGTAGTACTCCATTGTGTAAATGTACCACATTTTCTCTATCCATTCTTCGGTTGAGGGGCATCTAGGCTGCTTCCAGTATCTGGCTATTACAAATAGTGCTGCTATGAACATCGTTGAACAGATGTCCTTGTTGTATGAATGTGCTTCATTTGGGTACATGCCTAAGAGTGGAATAGCTGGATCTTGTGGAAGACTGATTCCCATTTTCTTGAGGAGTTGCCATACTGATTTCCAAAATGGCTGTACAAGTTGACACTCCCCACCAGCAGTGGAGAAGTGTTCCCCTTTCACCACATCCTCTCCAGCATAAACTGTCATTGGTGTTTTTGATTTTGGCCATTCTGACAGGAGTAAGATGGTATCTCAGAGTTGTTTTGATTTGCATTTCCCTGATGGCTAAGGAAGTTGAACACTTTCTTATGTGTCTTTCAGCCATTTTAGATCCCTCTATTGAGAATTGTCCATTTAGTTCTGTCCCCACTTTTTAATTGGATTGTTTGGTGTTTTGGAGACTAGCTTCTTGCATTCTTTGTATATTTTGGAGATCAGTCTTCTGTCAGATGTGGGGTTGGTGAATATCTTTTCCCAGTCTGTGGGCTGCCGTTTTGTCTTGCTGACTGTGTTCTTTGCCTTACAGAAGCTTCTCAGTTTCAGGAGGTCCCATTTATCAATTGTTGATCTCAGTGTCTGTGCTACTGGTGTAATGTTCAGGAAGCAGTTCACCTGTACCAATTAATTCAAGGGTATTTCCCACTTTGTCTTCTAATAGGGTTAGTGTGGCTGGGTTTATGTTGAGGTCTTTGATCCATTTTGACATAAGTTTTGTGCATGGCGATAGGCTTGTGTCTGTCTGTAGTCTTCTACATGTCCACATCCAGTTATGCCAGCACCATTTGTTGAAGATGTTCTCTTTGTTCCATTGTATAGATTTGGACTGTTTGTCAAAAATCAGGTGTTCGTAGGTGTGTGGGTTAATATCAGGGTTTTCAAGTCTATTCCATTGGTCTACATATTTGTGCCAATATCAAGCTGTTTTCAGGACTATAGCTCTAAAAAGAGCTTGAAGTCAGGGGTCGTGATGCCTCCAGAAGTTCCTTTATTGTATAGGGTTGTTTTGGCTATCCTGGGACTTTTGTTTTTCCATATAGAGTTGAGAATTGTTCTTTCAAGGTCTGTGAAGAATTGTGTTGGGATTTTGATGGGGATTTCATTGAATCTATAGACTGCTTTTGGCAAGATTGCCATTTTTACTGTGTTGATCCTACTTATCCAAGAGCATGGGAGATCTGTCCATTTTTCTGGTATCTACCTTAATTTCTTTCTTTAGAGAGTCAAAATTCTTACAGTACAGGTCTTTCACTTTTTTGGTTAGTGGTACCCCAAGGTATTTTATGTTGTTTGTGGCAATTGTAAAGGGTGATGTTTCTCTGACTTCTTTCTCTACTAATGTGTCATCGGTATATAGTAGGGCTACAGATTTTTTTGAGTTAATCTTGTATCCTGCCACTTTGCTGAAGGTGTTTATCAGCTGTAGGAGTTCCCTGGTAGAGATTTTTGGGTCACTTATGTAGACTATCATATCATCTGCAAATAGTGAGAGTTTGACTTCTTCCTTTCTGATTTGTATTCCCTTGATCTCCTTTTGTTTTCTTATTGCTCTAGCTAGAACTTCAAGGACAATATTGAAGAGGTATGGAGAGAGTGGACAGCCTTGTCTTGTCCCTAATTTTAGAGGAATTGCATTGAATTTCTCTCCATTTAAATTGATGTTGGCTGTTGCTTTGCTGTATATTGCTTTTATTATGTTGAGGTATGTTCTTGTTATGCCTGATTTTTCCAAGACCTTTATAATGAAGGGGTGTTGGATTTTGTCCAAGGCTTTTTCAACGTCTAGTGAGATGATCATGTGTAGGGGAAGCTGTAGCCACGCCTAGTAAGGGGCTGGCTACCGACGTGTCTGACCACGCCTTCGAGGGCGTGGTCAGGGTGAGAGTTTCAGTGGCTGCTCACTTTCGGTTTCACTTTTCTGCTTGCTGTACAGACTGCTGCTGCGCCGGCTGGCTAGGTCGCTCTGTAAGTAAGGCTTTTCCCTATTAAATACCCTTATATTTCTACTTGGCTCCGTATTGGTAATTTTCCACTATATCTGGTTGTCAGGAGTGGGATATTGGAAACTTACACCCCATTTGGGACAGGTTGTGGGTTATACCGGGCCTGTGGCCTAGGCCGGGAAAGCTCCCTCTCTCCACAGGTACTCCTGGCTCCCAGCTGACCCGCTTTGCCACACAAGCGTATTCCAGCTGCTGCTGAGCTGCTCAGAACCGTTCGCCCAGCTTGGAGACTCACACAGACTTCCTAAGGTTTTACCACCTGCACTCTGGACCAGTTCGGACTGCAGCCTACCCACTCCCAGAGGCCTCCAGCCCTTGAACTGAGAAGGCCTCTGGAGTAGGTCTTGGCTTTCAGCAGGGTCCCTGCAGTGGCCTTAAAGCTGTGCTCATTTAGTGGTTGTGGCCACAAGGCCGGATAGTCTATAAGATAGGCGCAGCCGCTTTTGTGACCTCTCTCCACAGCTGCCACTGACCACTGCCAAACGCCATGGACTAACTGAATGCCTGCGCCACCCGCTAGTCAAAGATAGTTACTGCATCTGGAGCAGAATTCAGGTAGAATTATGGTGGAATATTTATCATTTGCTAAAATTGGTAATATTTTTGCTTATTATGTGAATTCAATGTTTGAGGAGGATGCTAATTTGCCAATTACTGGCCTATATGCCGTAATGGCAGTTAGCTTGCTGGTACAGATAATATTACTAGCCAGAGGGCTCAGGAACAGGGACAGAGATAACCTCACCACCTGCTTGCAGGAAATAACAGCTTTACACAATGAGGTTTTAGAAAGCGGATTAGGTCAGACCTCAATTGTGCAGCAAGTGGAACAGAAATCGGATGATAAGCTTGGCTCTGTGTCCAATACACTAAAAATAGAGCTGTCTATTACCCAAGTTGAGATGCAGCATATTTATGATAAGATAAACACAGAGAGATCCTCCATTTCTGAGGCCTTAGAGGCTATGCTGTCAGAAGACCATGACAAGCTACAGAATATCTGTAGCCATCTAGAAACTCAGATAGGCAATGTTACCCAGAAACTAGATGCAAAGGTGCAAAATACCCAGGATAGGGTTGAAGAATTGGACAATGCCATTCAATCAATTATTGAAGCATCTAAGGTAGCAGATCACAAATTTGAGTCTAGGTTTGAATGTTTGGAAGATAATTTACAGTACAGGTCTGACAGATTACATAGGTCCATACGGCTGATTGCTGAGGACTCAGTAAATCATGTAATCATGATTTACTCAGTAAATCATGACCTTGAATCTAGACTCCAATACCTAGAAGGCAGTTTCCATGCCATCCAGATACTGACTAAGGATGATTGTATTAAAGACCTAGAAAAACGTATAGAGGAGCAGTTAGAGCAATTTACAGATTCACTAACATGCTTGGAATCTTTTATGATTAAGTAGATTGAAACTTTTCATAAGGATATCATTACTAGGCTTAAAGATCATTGGGATGCCTCAGAAGCAGAATCATTCCAATCCCAGGCACCTACTCCATCCAGGTATCATAACTATTCTTCTAAGGTTGTTACTCGTACACCAGTGTACCCAGCTACCATGGTAGAAAAGCCAGCTTCTAAGAAACACCCTCATGGACGGATGGCTTATGAATGGCAAGCTATATAGCTGAAGGATCTTAAGAATATTAAAGAATCAGTTGTCTCATATGGTCTCCATAGCCCATACGTAAAACAGCTATTACATTCAAGGGAAACCTTCAGCAGGGTGACACCCACAAATTGGGAACAATTGGTAGCAGCCGTACTTGAGAATTCATGCCAAATCCAGTAGAAGGCATTGGTGATGGAAGAGACGAAGCTCCTTGAGCATCAGGGTATAAAGGAAAGTTTTGAAGCCTCTCTAGATAAGATTCTTGATGAAGGTATTTATGCTAACCCACAGGCTCAGGCTGAATATGATGATGATATACTGTCCCTATGTAGGAAAGCAGCATTAAAGTATGGTGGTCTGATAAGATACAGGGGGTTATTTCAATTTTTTTGTACCTGTTGAGGTTTGCTAATGTTGCCAAGTATGTGGTAATTTCAGAGAAGGTTCCATGTGGCACTGAGAAGAAGACAAATTGTTTTGTATTTGGATGCAATGTTCTATAGATATCTGTTAAGTCCAATTGGGCCATAACTTCCATTAGTTCCTTTGTTTCTTTGTTAAGTTTCTGTCTGGTTTCCTATCCAGTGGTGAGAGTGGGGTGTTGAAGTCTCCCACTATAAGTGTGTGGTTTTATGTGTGATTTGAGTTTTAGTAATGTTTCTTTCACAATCGTGGATGCTTTTGTATTTGGGGCATAAATGTTTAGAATTGAGGTTTCATCCTGATGGATTTCTCCTGTGATGAGGAGGAAGTGACCTCCTTCATCTCTTTTGATTGATTTTAGTTTAAAGTCCAATTTATTGGATATTAGGATTGCTAGCCCTGCTTGTTTCTTGGGTCCAATTGGTTGGAAAATCTTTCCCCAACCTTTAATTCTTAGGTGCCATCTGTCTTTGAAGTTGAGATGTGTTTCTTGTATACAGCAGAAGGATGGATTCTGTCTTCTTATCCATTCTGCTAATCTGTGTCTTTTTATAGGTGAGTTAAGACCATTAATGTTAATGGATATTAATGACCATTGATTGTTCATTCTTGTTTGTTTTTAAATAGTTGATGGTGGCGAAACTATGCATGGGGATTCTATCCCCTTTTCCTTTTGGCTGTTGGTAAAGTGGGATTATCTATTGCCTATATTTTTCTGGTTGCAGTTAACTTCCTTGTGTTGAAGATTTCCTTCCAGAACTTTCTGTAGGGCTGGGTTGGTGGATATGTATTGTTTGAATCTGGTTTTGTCATGGAATATCTTGTTTTCTCCATCTATATTGATTGAAAGCTTTGCTGGGTATAGTAGTCTGGGCTGACATCCGTGGTCTCTTAGTGTGGGTAGAATATCTATCCAGGACCTTCTGGCTTTCAGAGTTTCCATGGAAAAGTCAGGTGTAATTCTGATAGGTTTGCCTTTATAAGCTATTTGACCTTTTTTCCTTTGCTGCTCTTAATATTTTCTCTTTGTTCTGTATGCTTGGTGTTTTGATTATTATGTGGCTAGGAGACCTTTTTTTTTTTTTGGTGGATTTCTTCACCTTCTTCTATACCTATTATTCTTAGGTTTGGTCTTTTCACGGTGTCCCATATTTCCTGGATATTTTGTGTTAGGGATTTGTTGTACTTAAGATTTTCTTTGGTTGATGATTCTATTTCCGCTAGTGTGTTTTCATCTCCTGAGATCCTCTCTTCCATCTCTTGTATTCTGTTGGTTATGCTTACATCTGTAGTTCCTGATCGTTTACTCAGCTTTTCTATTTCCATCATTCTCTCAAGATTGTGCTTTCTTTATTGTCTCTATTTCAGTTTTTAGGTCTTGAACTGTTTCCTGAGAGATTTGTTGATATCTTGTATTTTTTGGTTTGTTTTTTCTTCCATTTCTTTAAAGGATTTTCTCATATCCTCTTTGAAGTCCTCTATCATTTTCATGAAGATGTTTTTAAGGTCATTCTCTTCTGCTTCATGTACATTGTGATGTTCAGGTCTTGCTGGTGTATGGTTCCTAGTCTCTGGTGGTGTCATACTGGGTTTTCTGTTGTTGTGGATTGTGGCAGAACTGCCACTGGGGCCTTGGCAGTGTCCAGGTGTGTTGGATCCCCATGAACTGTAACCGGAGACAGCTCCAGGCCTACCTGGGCTGGTGGATGGAGGCAGAACTGCCACCAGGGCCTTGGCAGTGTCAAGGTGTGTTGGATCCTGCTGCAGATCTTGGATCCTACGAGCAAAACCTCTCTAGTTGTTTTTATCAGGACATGTGATCCCAGCAACAGGAAAGGAAACTAAGATATCCATGCAACCATAACAACATTCGAGAGGAAAGAAATCTTCCATTTCTGGAAAAGATGGGCACTAGTCTTGGCCTCCAAATCCTGTCCTCTTAATACCCCAAAGGGGCTGATGGCCTCCCTGCTCTGTGGCAGTAATTGTGGTATTTAATTAGTTAGCTTTTCTCTGTCCCTTCTCTCCTGCCATTGTTTGAGCAAATAACTCCCATCTTAGTCAATCGTTTAGTTGCCCCAGTAGTTAGTAAAAGTGTGGAACATGGAAAGTGCTAGAGAACATAAGCCTAACAGGTAGAATTATATCTCAGTATTAGTTCACCCCAGACATAACAGCATAAACACATTCAGTTCAATAATGTTTGCTAAAGAACAGTAAGATGTGTGTGTGGAGGGGGTGGTATAGGTTTGGGATCTTAAGGTAGCATAGTACTACTCTGATGCTAACAAAAAAGGGATTTGTGACAATAAGCACGATGAGGGTCAGAGAATGGGAACACTAAGGGGAAACAGCAGGGTGTGTGGGGGTTTTGCTAAGACAACACAACAGAGTTCTTGCTAATAGCAGGTCCCAATAATAAGACACAAACCAAGAATGGGGGACCTTAATAGGATTCTTCCCATGTATAGACCTAGCCTAGCCTAAATCTCAGAGATACCTGATCAAGCCTAGTTCAAAGGGAGAGCCATAGCAGACACATGGAAAAGATACCTCTTTTATATTCTCAAAAGTCCATGAGTCTCCCAGGAGCACCCTTAGATTCTGGAGTCCACACTGAATCCCACCAACAAGGACGGCTCCAGAAGTACAGCACTCTGAAAAAAAATTGTATTTTGGACTGAATCGTGTTGTGTTATAGGTACTCAGCCCCATGACCTACAGCCATGGAAAGGAAAGGAAGAGAAGGTTTTAGATAGTTCCCTGTAAAAGATACCCAATGGTCTTCCTCCCTGATCTAGCTGCCGATGCAGCAACCAGATAGGTCTTGACATACCTTGCCTCAGTTGCTATATGTCGCCTTGCTTTCTGTCCTGGACTTCTCTGATGGTTATGATAATTGGTGGACAGATTCACTGGACCTGCAGCAGCCACACACTGTGGCTATCCCCCCTGCACATGTGGGGGTAGGCCAGTATAGCTCAGTCAGTAGAGCATGAGACTGTTAATCTCAGGGTCACTATGATGTCTCTCTAGAATAATGTCATGATTTGGATACAGTCCCATCACATCTGTCAGAGGTCCACACACTACCTCTCAATCCTGGGTGGGGTGGGGAGATGGTAGAATCTTTCAGAGAGAGGCCCAAATAAGAGACTCAGGACAGGTTGGCTCACTTGGAAGAGTGGTCTCTTGAAAGGAATTAGTTCCTTCATGCCTAGATTGATACAAAATAAAGCAATGCACCCACACTCCCTTGCTAGCATCTATGTATGCATTCCATTTCCTTTCCTCTGCCATGTTGGGACTAAGCACTGGGGGCTGTGGTAGGGTAGTGTTCTAAGCCATTGAATATCACAGCCACCAGAATCAGGACAAACAGGTCTCTACCTTCAATGTACTTAGCTTTGGGTATTTTTTTAAATAACCACCACAACAAACCCTGATTTGTGGAGTCACTCATGGGCATATTATGCCACAAGGAAGTGGAAAGACACAAGATAACAAATCATGAGGCCAGAAGCAGAGCCAGTCACACAGCCAGGAACTCAGTTGTTTTGACTTGTGAAGTGATTGTCACCACTTTAATTTCAAAGTTTATGTGACCAGTGTGCTTAATAGTAATATTTTGTAATTTTTTAAATATCCAAAAACTCTTCATGGTCAAATTAAATCTTTCTGCTAAAGCCCACTCTTGGTGGGAAAAGAAAGTTGTTGGGGTTTTCTAAAACTCTGCTCCTTGTCTTTCTTTTCTTTCCATAGTCCTTAGTCTGTAAAATTCAAGTAATATATATTTTACCCTACCTGCCAGAAGCCAGCCATGATATTCTCCCTTAGTTCTCTCTATACTCACTGCATCTTCTGTTTTTCCCTTGGGCTGTGAGAATCACTTCTAGACTCATCAGTCTCATAAGGCTCTGAGAAGTGGCTCGGTGAGTTCCAGGCCTGCCGCCATGCCTGACAACCTGCATTTGATCCCAGGGACCCATTTGGTGGAGAGAGAAATGGCATTCCTATATTATCCTCCAACCTCCAGTGCAGCACACCTGCACACTCTCCTGCACACAATAAAAAAGTAATAAAAATTTTAAGAAAACTTCATAATTAGTCTTAGAATTGGTCTTCAAGGTGCAATTTCCCTGCTTTGCACTCCCACCCACAGAGTGCCCACTGACCCATTTTCCTGTGTTGCTTGAAGTGACCAATGTTTTCATATTTGCCAATGTGAAGTGATGTTTCCTGGGTCTTAATCTGCACCCCTCACACCTTTAAGAATGCATGTGTACACATGAGAGACAAAGCATTTTGTGTTATCTTCTCCTTCCCCACTCCCATTCTGCAGGGAGTGAGAATATGTGCATCAGGGGGACAGCTGAAATTTCCCTCCACACTGAGGCGTATAAGGCACGATGTCTCCTTTCTAGTGTGGCACTGTCCTACTTAGAAGCTGGCTGGTTATCCTGCTAGGATTTTATACATACACACTGACAGATGCCCCAAGACCAGGGACCAGGAAACAGCATTCATGGCTCACACAGTGGCCCCTCTCTCACAGGTCACTCTGTGCCTCCTATGTACCTGGTTGTATGATAGCCTGCGCACCGTTGCCTCCTGTTCCTCTACCAATGATGTGCAGCCAGTGTTGTGAGCCTCACTTGCTCTCCTCCATCAACAGAGAAGCCCACTCCCCAAAACTGTCTTCATTTCTGCAAAAGCCGCGTAAGTCAACGGAGACGTTAAATGAAGCATGGTTTCTTTAACTTGGTTGTTTTCAAGCTCAGCATTGTGACTCATCAGCTTCCGGCAGCTTCTGACAAAACACGATCTCAGCTGTCATTTCTGCCATTTAATAATAGCAGGGTGGCCTTAGGCGAGTTTATTAATTTCTCTGAGATACAATGGCTCCATGTGTAGAATGCTAAAAGGTGTTTGTGTCAAAGGGTTCACAGGCTCAGACGAACCAGCACAGGTAAAGCACACGCCCCCTGCTGGAGACCTCGGTATGGTGTGTGCAGCACTACCTACTTGAAAGGGCGTCCTCTGGTGGAAGATGTGTCCTTTCTGAATAGAGCATAGAATCTTGCCTGGATGTTGTCCCAATTATTGCTCCCAGAGATACTTCATATGTGGAAAATAATAATTCCTATTTATTTGACTACATTTTAGGTCATTATTTATTTTGTGTGTATGTGGGGGTATAGTATATGCATGTGGTACTCACTTGTGAGTGTGCAAGTATACATGCTCTTGCACTCTCTTGTGGGGCTCCAGATTTAGAGCTCTTCTTCATGTTGAGGGGTGTGGTGGTTTGAATGAGAACGGCCCCCACAGACTCCTATGTTTGAATGCTTGGTCCCCAGTTGATGGACTGTTTAGGAATGATTAGAAGGCGCAGCCTTGTTGGAAAGGGTGTGTCACTAAGGGTGGACTTTGAGGTTTCAAAAGTCCCACCATTTCTCACTGCTTCAGGCTTGTGGATCAAGATGTGAGCTCTCAACGACCAATACTGCACCATACAGGCCTGCCTGCTGCCGCTATGCTCCCACCATGGTGGTCATGGACTTGAACCTTCCGCAACTGTGAGCCCCAAATTAAATGTGTGTGTGTGTGTGTGTGTGTGTGTGTGTGTGTGTGTGTGTGTGTGTGTTGTGTGTGTGTGATGGTGTTTCATCACAGCAACAGAAAAGTAACTAAGACAACAGGTAAGGAGACCATGTCAAATTTTTCATGATTCTTATTATCAGGGAAGGCTATCTACACACGTGCACACACACAGACACATATAGGAACACATAGACAGACACACACACACACACACACACACATAGGTACACACAGAGAGACACACACATGTACAGGCACACACATATGGGCACACACACATATAGGCACACATACATGTGCCACACACACACACACACACACACACACACACACACACAGAGAGAGAGAGAGAGAGAGAGAGAGAGAGAGAGAGAGAGAGAGCATAGCCTAGGAAGGATTAATCTGAAGAATAGCAAAAACATCTTGAGAAAATCACACCTAAAAATCAGTGATGGTTTGAAAATGTTTCATTTCCCCCCATTTATCAAGGTGTTAAAAAACCTAACAGCAATTCCAGGGAAACTTCTCTCACATAGAAAGCAATCCCAGGCCAGACACTCTTGAACTCGGGCATTTTACAGCCAAGTTACTTTAGATTTCTCACTTTACAACCCTTCTACTCTACGGTAAAAGGAACAAGAGCTCACAGGACTATCAGGACTTTTAGGGCTTCAGACTCAGTCGGCGGGTTTTATCTGATCTGAGTGATGCTTTGACTGTGTTAACACGAAAATTCAGCATCAATGGCTATGGCTTAGATCCAAAGCGCCATGCTTAGCACTGAATGGCATGTTTAACTTCTGTCTTTTTCATAATCTGAAGGCTGATCTGAAGTTATACAATAAAAAAAAGATCAATGTTTAAACTCTAAAAGACTATTAAGTTCAGAAATCTCCCTGACATCCTTTGTCTGTCCTCGGGTCACTATTTTAATATGTGTTTAAAGCACAGTAATGCCACACATGGGGATATGAGACCATCTTCAGGATCAGGCAACCCACACTCAGCCTCCCAGCCTTTGCTTCTCAGTTGAGCGGAAATCTCTGTACTACTTCATCGCTGCCTGTGGGTCCATTCCTCTGGTTGTTGCAATTTAATTTCTAAATGAGTAGTGACAATGACCTGTCTGCCTATGTCATCTTACATGCTATGCTTTTTCTTTGTCCAAAAAAAAAGAAATCCTCTCCTCAATACTCAGATCACTTTTCAGAAAACTCCAGATAAAGGCTGGATGTGGAGGGGGGGAGAGGGGGGCGCTCAGTCAGTAATGTGCTTTCTTTGAAAGCATCCCATCCCCGGATATGAAAGGCAGAAGGCTGGTGTGGTGATCAGTGACCCCAGCTTGTAATTCCAGAGCTGAGGAAGCTCACACAGGTGGATTCCTATGGCCCTTAAGGACTCTGCATAAAGAATGACATCTAAGATTGCCATCTGACCTTACATGTACCCCAACACATGCACACACACCTCCAAATTAAAGCTCAGAACACAGGCCCCTGAAATTGTCTTCCTCAGTTCAAATCCATCACCATCTCCCCATGAATTCTCTAGGATGCCATGTGGAGGCTCAGATATTAAATATAATTTAATCTTAAATATAATTTATTTTGGGGAGAAGTCACTTACACAAGAAGCAGATGGCTGCCACAGGTTCCCACGCTAAGGATCTGTGATCTGACCAGATGCAAGAGAGAGCCACCTGTTCCGACCCCAGACCTAAATTCACTCCCAGTCACATGATTACCTGTGACCATGCCCAAATCACGCCGAAATGAGCGTGGTCAGTGCTACAGGTGCTGGGGTGGGGTGGATAACTCACTACAATTCCCTGTTTGGTCTAAAGAAAAGATTTAAGCTTGACAGAAAACTATATACAAAGATAGCAAATATCAAATATGATCTAGGAGAAGGAAAAGTAAGAACAACACACTTAAGACCTATTTCCAGTGAAGCAACTAGAGAAAATGGCAAGAACTACATATCCAGTCCTAGGGTAAAGGCACAACAGATTACTCTAGAGTTGTCCTATTTGGAAAGTTTAAGTCTTATATCTAATTTCTATCTAGGAATACAGAACAATAATTGTGACACTCTAATCTTCAGCCTCATCAAAGACCTGAGAAGGAAGATAACAATTCTAGGGTAGGTAGGAAGAGCAGGTGAGCAACTTCCAAAAGTTTAACAAAGACAGAAAGAGCATGCTACCTGGACAGTCACCCAAAGTCTCACAGCAATGTCCGGGCAACCAGCTTTGGCTAAGGCTTGGATGTTCAAAGTCAGTGGTCGAGGTGGGGGCAGTTCTTTGCCCAAGGGGCCATTAGCTAAGGAGAGAATGGACTCCAGAAGGAGTGACATCAGTGCCCAACATTTTTTCAGGAATAGCTTGGTGCTGTCAGGAGCAATTGTGTCTCATGTCAATGGAGTACTAATATTAAAACATTTAAATGCCATATTCTGTAGGTCTTTGAAGTGTTTGCAGATCAAATATCTATGTCTGACTAATCTCATAGATAAAATAATAGTCTGTAATTCTCAGAAACATAGTTGTACAATGGCTGAAGATTTCCAAAATAATTTAACCAGAACAATGACTTCGAAAAATGTAACTATATACATATACATACATACATACATACATACATACATACATTTCTCAATAACAAAGATAGAAGTCAAATGTCTTGACTAGAGGAAGAACTGTAAAGTGCAATATGATAAAATATCCTCAGTTGTATCAATATACAAAATGTATATACATCAAGATAGTTTTATATTTGTGTGCAAAACATCGTAAACAGAAAGAAGACCCTAAACAGTTAACATACAATAATCTAACAATTTAAGTTATCTATAGCTAACAATTGCTAAAATTAGTTCACTAGAAAATATGTTAATCTACCATATCCCATCCTACCATACCTTTCCCATCCATGCCCTTAAACTTATCTAAAAGAGATACCGGATACCCAACCCTAAACAACTAAAACAAACCCTATGCAGGTGAATACTATCCCTTAAAGACAACAGTAGGGGAAAGGGGTGTTGTTTTCTTAGGACTGCTTCCTGCTGCAATGGGACAATGATAACTCCATGGGGGGAAAATTAGACCCACAAAAATCTTGAGAGGACTAGATGTAACATTGTAGCTAGTCTGTATGTGGTAAGAGATGCTTGACTAAAGTTCTTACCTGAAGCTCTGGCCAAGGTGTAATAAGAAGGTGCACGGTTTCAGCTAGCTAGTCTGGAGTTGTCTTGAGCCTTATAGTCCCAAACCGTTTTTAGGGTGGTGTTTGTTAGTTCAGAGGCATCAAGTTGAATCAAGTGGATTGATGAAGTGGGGCCCCATCTTCTTTCCAGAGAGTTCAAAGATTGCTCTTATGAACTTTTTTGTTCACTGTGGAGGACTTAAACATTAATAATCAGCACAGAAAGTTTAACTTCCATAGGTAAAAGTAACAATAAGGATGAAATTAAGTATGAGGAAAGTTAGGATTTCAGAGAATACAGAGTTAATTCAATAGTAGTCCTAGATTTTGTTTTCTTCTGTCTTACACCAATGGCCTTTTGATACAAGACAGAAAGTCTGAATTTCATTTAAACAACGTTTGAATTTGGAGAAGGGCCAAGTCCAACTCCAAAGCCAGGTTTGATTTTTGCATGAATAGAGACTACGATAGTGCTGGGAAGCAGGAAAACAGAAGATATGAATTTAGTACAAATATTTTACCATACATCAAATTCTTCTTTGTATGATGTTTCATTCTGGATAGCTATCCTCTATTCTTTAGCATCTACATGTTCAGTGTCCTTTTGCTTTTTGGAGATGGTTTTTCCTATAAAGACAAGAACAAAACAGCCCCCCTACCTTTTGAGGTCTCCATTCAACTCAGGGGATATGCCTTGGTGGATGACCTATCATTTCTCCTCATCAAGAGGTTCCTCTTAATTTAGGTCGTTGATCATTTATAGAAGTTTGTCAAAATATACATTTTTTTTATTCCTCCATGTACGTTTGCTTCATCTTCCATAGCTAATCTACCATCCAGAGTGGTATGATTTTTTACAATAAGCACTGGATTTTCTTTTTTTTAATTTATTTATTAGTTCTAGTTAGGGAACAAGCTTGTTTCACATGTAAGTCCCTTCTCCCCCTCCCTCCCCTCACTCCCATCCCTCCTTCCCCACCCCCAGCCTACCCCCACTCCATCCACCCACCACTCCCCAGGCAGGGTAGGGCCCTCAACGGGGCTCTGCAAAGTCCACCAAATCTTCCTGTGCTGGTCCTGGGCCCTTCCCCATGTGTCCAGGGCCAGAGTGTAACCCTTCATATGGGATGGGCTCTCAAAGTCCCTTCTTGCACCAGGGAAAAATACTAATCCACCACCAGAGGCTCCCTGGAGTGCAGAGGCCTCCTTATTGACATCCATGTTCAGGGGTCTGGATCAGTCTTGTACTGGCCTCCCCGACAGCATCTGGGGTCGATGTGCTCTCCCTTGTTCAGGCCAACTGTTCCTGTGGGTTTCTCCAACCTGGTACAGACCACTTCACTCTTCATTCCTCCCTCTCTTCAACTAAATTCCGATTTCAGCTCAGTGTATATCTGTGGATGTCTGTCTCTGCTTCCGTCAGCCACTGGGTGAGGGCTTTAGGATGGCATAAAGAGAAGTCATCAATCTCATTTTAGGGGAAGGGCTTTTAGGTTATCCTCTCCACCATTGCCTGGATTGTCAGATCGTGTCATCCTTGTAGGTCTCCGGAGATCTCCCTGGTTCCAGATCTCTTCTCGGACCTATCTTGGCTCCCTCTGATATGGTATCTCTCATCCTGCTCTCTCTCCTCTATTCTTCCCCCAATTCAATATTTCTGCCCTTCCATTTCCTCTCCTCTACTCCTCTTCTCTTGCTCTTATTGTAGCAGCTCCTTCCCCCCTACCCTCATGCTCCCAATTAGTTCAGGAGTTCATGCCACTTCCATTCCTGGGGACCATTTATCCCTTAGAGTCCTTCATGTTTCCTAGTTTCTTTGGTGAAGAGGATTATAGGCTGGTAATCCTTTGCTCTATGTCTAAAATTCATATATGAGTGAGTACATACCATGTTTGTCTTTTTGTGACTGGGTTACCTCACTCAGGATGGTTTCTTCTAGTTCCATCCATTTGCCTGCGAATTTCAAGATTCCATTGCTTTTTTCTGCTGAGTAGTACTCCATTGTATAAATGTACCACATTTTCTCAATCCATTCTTCAGTTGAGGGGCATCTAGGTTGCTTCCAGGTTCTGGCTATTACAAACAATGCTGCTATGAACATGGTTGAACATATGTCCTTGTTGAATGAATATGCACTATTTGGATATATACCCAAGAGAGGAATGGCTGGATCTTGAGGTAGACTGATTCCCATTTTTCTGAGCAACTGCCATACTGATTTCCAGAGTGGTCTTACAAGTTTGCACTCCCACCAGCAATGGAGGAGTGTTCCCTTTTCTCCACATCCTCTGCAGCATAGATTGTCATTGGTATTTTTTATTTTATCCATTCTGACAGGTGTGAGGTGGTATCTCAGAGTTGTTTTGAGTTGCATTTCTCCGATGGCCAAAGATTTTGAGCACTTTCTTAAGTGTCTTTTAGCCATTTCAGATTCCTCTGTTGAGAATTCTCTATTTAGTTCTGCACCCCACTTTTTAATTTCATTGTTTGGTGTTTTGGTGGCTAGCTTCTTGAGCTCCTTATATATTTTGGAAATCAGTCCTCTGTCAGATGTGGGATCGGTGAAGATCTTTTCCCATTCTGTGGGTGGTCGTTTTGTCCTACTGACTGTTTCCTTTGCCTTGCAGAAGCTTCTCAGTTTCAGGAGGTCCCATTTATTAATTGCAGACCTCAATGTCTGTGCTACTGGCGTAATGTTCAGGAAACGGTCTCCTGTGCCAATTTGTTCAAGGGTAATTCCCACTTTCTCTTTTAGAAGATTCAGTGTGGCTGGATTTATGTTGAGATTTTTGATCCATTTGCACTGAAGTTTTGTGCATGGTGACAGGTATGGGTCTATCTGCAATTTTCTGCATGTCCGAATCCAATTGTACCAGCACCATTTGTTGAAGATGCTATCTTTTTTCCATTGTATAGATTTAGCACATTTGTCAAAAATAAGGTATTCATAGGTGCGTGGGTCAATATCAGGGTTTTCAATTCGATTCCATTGGTCTATCTGTCTATTTTTGTGCCAATACCAAGCTGTTTTCAGAACTATGGCTCTATAGTAGAGCTTGAAGTCAGGGATGGTGATGCCTCCAGAAGATCCTTTATTGTAAAGAGTTGTTTTGGCTATCCTGGGTTTTTTATTTTTCCATATAAAGTTGAGTATTGTTCTTTCAATGTCTGTGAAAAACTGTGTTGGGATTTTGATGGGGATTGCATTGAATCTGTAGATTGCTTTTGGCAGGATTGCCATTTTTACTATGTTAATTCTACCTATCCAAGAGCATGGGAGATCTTTCCATTTTCTGGTATCTTCTTTAATTTCTTTCTTTTAAGTCTCAAAGTTCTTATTGTACAGGTCTTTCACTTTTTTGCCAAGCTGTGACTGTTTATTAACTGACCAGATTACAAAAATACCACAGGCAACACCTTAGTTCATCCATCTAATAAGCCTGTTTATCTGGCCTTCCCTGTTGCCAGCATCACCACCTTCCACAAAATGAGTTGTCTTTTTCTTCATTCCACCTTGTGGAGAAGATAATTTGAAGGGAAACAGGAAGTTATTTGCTTCCTTGAAGCGTTTTCCAACTGTATAGATCTCATGAATTAGATCCTCCATGCAGATGATTCCATATTTACCAAGAGATCGAGCAATCAAGGAATTGTCTGTCAAGGCAATTCTCTTCTTATTGATTTTGCCATAGCCACGCTTGTAGATGAGCTCCTTTACTGACTTCAGGTTGGGGTACCCCCATGCAATGTATGGTTCCACAATCCTCAGCATATTAATTGAAGCCTTGTTGAGCTTAACAAAGGTGCCATTGAAGATCTGATGGAGACGGAGCAGCTGCAACACCTTGGGGACCTTTGGGCTTACACCATTGATACCTCAGATTCGGGTGACAAATGCCAGCTTGGGTTCTGCAGGCACATAGAAGTTTCCAGTTTTCCTTGCCATCCTAGCCATGCGAATCTCCATCCAGTACATCTGCCTGTATTCCTTGTGGTAATGTTTTACCTTTTCATAAATGAGCTTCCTCCGTGTCTTCCGCAGTGTCTTCAATACAAAGTTCTTCCAAAAGCGCTTCACCTTCAACTCTGCGAAATTCTTTCGCTTTTTCTTAAGGGTTTCTGGCACAGCAGGAACCTTCTTTTTCTTCTCCGGCACCGCCTCCATGGTTCCAGTCGGAAAACAGAGAGAGCGGCACTGGATTTTCTAATCATCTTGGGGAAGATTGTCCTCCACAATGACTGGGAATGACCAAACCACTTTTGACTGGGAGCCTTCTAGAGCCGCCCCCCCCCAAGGAGTTTCCCGATTGTAAAGGGTTTCCTTGCTTGTCCCTGGTTGATCTACATTCATTGGTTCATTTGCATCTTCTACATAATCCATAAAGTTGAGGCCTTCTGTTTGAGTCATTCCTAGAAGGAGCATTATTTCTAGGAATGCCTTGCCCACAATTTCTTCTTAGAAGTCCTATTCTGCCACAGTTAAAACATCTGGTATTTGGTGTCTTTTCAAACCTTTAGAGATTGCTTCTTCTACCCAACCTTTAGTGTCATAATCGTTATAGTCAATGTTGGTTGTGCACAGGATCTATTCATCTAATGGTGCTGATCTGATCTTTAAGAGCCAAATCACCTTTTTGCATTGTGGATTTGAATTCTCATAAGCTAAAGATTTTATGAGTATTCGCCAAGCTTCTGGATCTGCTACTCCTATTTGTATTGCTCTGGGCTAGTCAAGCAACCTTGCCCATGTTCAGGTTCTGGGGTTGGGCCCAGATGTGGAGGCATGGATAAGGGTTCGAAGAACTAGGTTCAAATATTAAATATAACTTATTTCCGGGAGAAGTCACTTACACAAGTAGATGGCCGCTGCAGGTTCCAGCTCTAAGGATCCATACTGGCTGCTCTCTCTGTGACCAATCAGAGGCAAGAGATAGCCACCTGTCTCGACCTCAGACTAAACTCACTCCCAGTCATGTCCTCAACTGTGACCATGCCCAAATGGGCATGGTCAGCGCTACAAGTGCAGGCGGGGTGGATGTCTCACTACAATGCCGCCTATTTCTGTAGCTATGTCAGGTACTCCTGAGAATTGAAGTGGCTATTTTCCTTCACTCCAGACTCTGTTTAACTTTTAGCCATTCCCTGGGAATGGCTGCTTCTACCCAATTCACTTACACAGATGTAACTACAACCACAAAACCACTGTTGACTTCGGTCCCCCAGAGACCTGTTCATTATCTGTCATTAAATGTTTTAAAACTTTGCATAATTGATCTGGCCAATAAGTCATCATTGATTTATGGGTTTCTGTGCTGAAGAGCCTACTCTTTAAAAATTCATAACCCCAGTGTGTGTCTTTACAATCCATTAGCTGTTTACATACCCACTGTCTTAGCATTGATTGACCTTGGACTGAGATTCTCATGGACTTCTTTTATTTTTATACATATAGGAAAGCAATACTTCAGCATTGTCCCTTGACAGCTACACTTTGATTTCTCCACCCCCCACTCCTTCAAAATGAAAACTTTACTTGAAATGATGAATAAATAAAGCATATTCCATAAACAGTCCTTCACTCTTATTTAAGCATGTGGGCTGTGTTGTGAGAACCTCCTTCCCCCACCACCAGATTCAAGTGTGTAAATGTTCTAAAAGGCTTTGAAAGTTTTATGATGATTTCAGGGGATGCAGGAGTAATAGCTGAAGAGTGAGGCTATTAGTTTTAATATTTATATTGAGTGCTCTGAAACATTAATGTGACAGGATGTAGGATCAGTGCAGTGGGATATATTTACTTCACAACTGCTGTTACATGGCAAAAGGGAAAAAAATCTCTCTGTGTATTTGTGTTTATTTTCTAAAATTCTGAGGCCAAGGCTCGGGTGCTTTGAGGATTAGTTTTTTGTTTGTTTGTTTGTTTGTTTCCTTTTTTTGAAATTTAAAGTTCTGACTAACAAATACATTCACGTACCTGGAGCTTGTGTTATCCTGGAAAGCAGGGCAGAGTGCCAAAGTTGTCACACGGATTTGTTAGGTCTCCATTCCAATAGCCCTCTGAGCACCCCACACTGAAGGCCATCTTCCAGTTCAGTGACACTTAGTCCTGCCCTCACTCTTAGTTGTGTCTTAGAAAACCTTCAAGAATGGTCATCACAAAATTGGATGCGGAAAGCTTTCCAGGGAGACATGCTCACAGTGTTTCTGTAGGAGAGGAAAACCAGGCCGTCCTACCTTTGGCTGTTCTGAGTCCTGGCAGGTCTGCAACCTTGTGCACATCCCTTGATGTCTTCAAGATCTAGTTATTGATCTTAAAAAGCAAGAACAACAATTGTGCCGACACACAGCTCTCCCATGCACCACTATCATGCAGTAATTATTCCGTTATCATCACCACAAACCAAATGAGCAAGTATCTTGGGAATGTATTTGTACCCACAGTGGGGTTTTCAAAGCTATAATATACCATTCTCACCATCAAGGTATTAAAAGTCTATTGGGAAATAAGAACATTTGTCCACTTAAATCACTGAAGAGCCAAGATGCTTTGGAAATGCAGCAGATCTCGAGACCTGGGTTCAAAGGCTAGAGAGAGTGCTGTGGTTAGAAGTATCTGTTGCTTCTCCATAGGACCTGGGTGTTTCTCGGCACCCATGCTGGGCAGCTCACAACCACTTGAAACTCTAGCCTCAGGGTATCCAATGCCCTCATCTGGCCCCTGCAAGTACTCACATGCATGTGGCACACACACATACACACACCTAAGTTAGTGTGTCAGATCTGGAGATAACACAGTTGTTGCTGGAACACTCCAAAGCTTGATTTCCTCCTATGTGAGATAGGGCACTTACATCTACCTCACATAGTCACTGTGACGAATAGAGAAGACCTCACTAATAATATCCATGGACAACAACAAACTACTGAAGATGCAGAACCTTCAGGCAGCCTCAGGTTTGAAGAGTCAGATGAACCTGAGGTGGTAATATTTGCCAGCTATGGCAATGAATGCAGGAACCTTGATTTGGTAACGGGGAATTCCTTCCCAACTGCTGGTTTTGCCATAGGTGAGTGGTGATGTTTGGTCTTTGCTGAAAGACCCACAAATGTCGGAGTCTTTTCTCTGAGATCCTTCAAGAACGGGTGCATAGAGACTGACTATCTAGGTGCCATCTAGGACTGGATTGTCTGTTCTGTGTGCATAGAAGGAAAAGGATGTAGCGGTTCTGAAGACTTGAGATGCAGTCATCTCCTGCCCTGTTTATGTTTGCCCTTAGCCTCTGCCTCCCCCAAACCAGAGCCTCCTTGGTGCTGTTCCCCAAGAAATGAAATCCCTGCTGTTTTGGTGAGTTATGTAGGGTGGAGAGTGAGAGGTAAGCAAAAAGTATACTCCTCCTGGCTGGTGCAGGGTTGGCAGAGAGCCTGGGGTTCAAATGCCAGATACTAAACCCCACTCATTCTGATTCTGGCTCTGTCTTGATTCCTCTCTCGTGTGCACCTGTAGACTCCAGTACTTAGTTTGGGTTTTTGACAAGTGAATTCAAGTACCTCTTCCTAGTATTGCTGACTTGACGGCAAGTGCGTGCATTTTAACTCACTCCACCTGCTGAGTCATTTGCCAGGCCCCACCTACCTTTTCCTTTCTAAAAAGAGTCTCCATCCCTTCTCATCTGCTATCTCCTTTTCAGCTTCTCTGTCTCTGTGGCTTTCTGTCATTTGGGATTTGTTTTGTTTTTTTACTTGACTATTTTAATGGACGTTCAAGTGGGATCAGAAAGAAAGACACACATGGTCTGTCTTCTGTGAGCAGATGTAAATTCCAAAGCCTGGCAAGGGGGTGGTGGCAGAAATGGCAGTTGTCCTTACAAATGCTACGCAGACCTGGGAAGAGATACTTAAATGTGGGGTGGGGTGCTCTATATGAGCAAGGAGTGGAGAGGTGAGAGTCACACTGCATTTGTTCTCCTTTCCTCTGAACACAGCTGTGGTGCAAGTGAGAAGTGAGGGAAACTGTCCTCTTCAATCCCTGCCCTTCAGGGTTTCTTAACGGTCTGTAAGTGTCCAACAGGCAGTGAGGAAGTTGGCCTTCCTGCTACACACACACACACACACACACACAGAGAGAGAGAGAGAGAGAGAGAGAGAGAGAGAGAGAGAGAGAGAGAGAGAGAGAGAGATATGCTCATAACCATGAAGAAACAAAGGCCAGAAAGACAGCCTACTCACTCACTTGAGACCAGAGGCTCACAGGGATGTTGGTGAGGAAATCGTGTCACACCAGTTCTTTCCCTGACTTTCTGCCTTACTTCTCAAGCTCTCTGAAGGCTGCCATTCCAGCCTCACCTCTTCCTCACTAGTACCTAGGAGAGTCAATCTGCCTGCATACACTCTAAACACCCAGTGAATGTTGTCCCTCCATCCTAAGTTTGTTCCAATTTCAACTCTTCTTGAAGAGCAGAAACTGGCAAATGGAGCTCAGACTCCCTGTGAAGTCCGACTAATACCCCCAAATCCAAAGCAGGAAATTTGTGACAACACAGGAGTGTCGCATGCACTCACTCTGACTTTGTTCACCTCTATCCACTTCCCTGCATCCCTCCCTGTGCATCTCCATTTAAAGGATTCGCTTTGAACACCACCACCCCCAAATGCTCACACATGCTCACACAGTAGCAAACAGACGTGCTTCTGCTTTTTCTCTGGATATGGTCCTTCCCTATAAAGGTTACATAGTGAATATTTTCTATCCCAAATGTCAAAACAACTATGGACTTCCCTGAGGGGACTATTTTTCCAAAAGTCCGTGAAATCAGGTTGGCAGGCCATGAGAGACATAACTCAGCAACTACAGACAGCCCTTAAAAAAGTCATGGGGAACAGCACACTTGAAGTCCCCCCCCCTTAGCAGATGCAAACAGCCTGATCTGGGGTCCTGGGGTTCATTCTGCTTCTTCGGCATCAGATTCAACAAACAGTTCCCTCATAGCCAAGACCACGGTCCCTCCATCATCTGTTTATTCTCATCAACGAAGATTTTCAGAGCTCTCTCTCTCTCTGTCCCTCCAAAGAAATAATTAGGTTAAAAAATATTCTCTGGGAAAAACTCGAACACCCTAGTAATGTTATTCTCTGGAGACACCAAGCTCTCTCTGTGTGCAAACGTAATCGTAATAGCAGCTTTTCTACAAACGTTTTCTCCTCCATGGAATTCCAAAGTGCTGAACATATCACAGGGCACACAGTACAGCAATTCAGATTGCAGGTGGACTCTGGCCACTTTCCAACAATCCTTGCCTTCGTTCTTGGTAAGATGAATAGAGAAAGATGCTCAGCTGTAGGAAGACAGGGGAATAGGGAGCTCCAGTGTTGCCCTCCACTAGAATTCGAGGCCAACCTAGGTGTATGAAACTGTCTCAAGAAAGAAATGACGGCAATAACAAGAAAAAATAGAGAGGGAGGGAGGGAGGGAGGGCAGCAGAGAAGAAAATGAATTGCATTTTCAAAGCTTTTTCCCTTGCTTTTTGGCCAAAGTCAGGGGGTTGGGTCTTACCATCTCCACTCTCTGGTGTTCTGAGACAAAGAAGAGAAGTCACATTAAAAGATTCTACAGGAAGGGCTCCCACCACCCAGCTGTGCGGGTGGGGCAGATGACATGAGCTGAGTGTGAATGACACCTGAAGAGGCTCCCACCTGCAGCCCCGAAGCTCGGGAGGCTCGGTGCTGCTATGATGAGCACGATGTGAGATGATGGAGAAAGAGAAATGGAACAGCTTGGGAGACAGCTGATGCCAAGGGCCATGTCTGGGTCTGTGGCCCTACAAAAGCAGGGGTCTGGGTCAATGTCCATGGACCATGTCACCATCAAAGGCCATTGGATATCCCCTGGTCCGGGCTGCTGCCTGGGGCCATGTTGATGTCCAAGTTCTGGGAAGAACTGGCCCTCCCCCTCAATGGCTGTGGCACTCTGGAGAGCTGGCACTACACCTTGCATGGGTCCTGCTGGGATGGGTGCAGGTGAGCCAGCCCCAAGGGCATGTGTGGGAGAGCTGGCCTTCACCTAAGCAAAGTGCGAGAGCAGGCCCTGGTGTTACAGACATAGGAGAGTGGCAGGGTGAACAACTCAGTTACCACCCTAGACCCTGTTCCAAGGGCTTTGAGTTAGCCCAGCCCAACATCTGCCCCATCTAAGAACTGCTGGAGCATGTGAAGGGGCTAGCCATGCAGAACCAAAGCTGAAGGATCTCCATGACACAGGAAAACAAAGAGGAGTCCCAGGGAGGATCCAGTATTGATAGTGTATCAGAAGTCAGAGGTCTGGAGCCAGACCAACGACCCACTGCAATGAACACTCCAAGTAAAAAGATGTTTGGGCAAAAAGGTAGACTGGGCAGGCAACACATCATGACACACCTCAGCTTCCACGACAAGAATTTTTCTCTTTAATTTGCATTTTTATTCATTAAAAATTTTTTACATTTACTTTTTCACTTTCTTTGGGGGAAGTTACAAGGGCTGAGGGTGGATAAGGAGGGATAGGGAGATGAGTGGGATTGGGGTACATGATATGAAATTCACAAGGAATCAATACGTTTTTTTAAAAAAAGTATTCTATGGAGATTATCAGTTAGAATATAAGCTGAATGCCTCATATATCTGTGTGAAATGAAGAAATCATGGCATTTGGAGCATCTCAATCTAAGGGGAAGCGCCCAGAGAGAGATGACCTAGATCACACTCGTGGCAACACTATATATACTTTGCTGAAGGGGCTGGACACCCACGCAGGTCTCCTTGGGCCAGTGGGTGACCTCGAACTCTGTCTTTGCACCTGAACTTCCTTCAGAACTTGAGTGTTCTTGGGAACCTCGTGCTCCAGCTGGGACACTGCTCTGTTGTGGAATGATGCTACAAGAGCTTCTGACATCAGTCATGAGAGGAGCTTCACACATATTGGAGCCATCTGCCTGTCTTAACCACAACACCAGAGATATTTTGTTCCTTTCCGGTCCTTCCTCAGAGTTCTGTCTTCACTGACTTGGGAAACATGCCACTCAGAATACTCACCAAAGTGAGCTTCATCAGTAAATAGGGAGTAATGCTTTTTACCAGTAAGAGAGAAGAAGGTACTTCCATTGGTGTAAAACCTCTTGTTGTCTTCTGAACATTGTCTCTTCCACCATGGCCTATACTTTACTTCTAAGTAAACTTGTCTGGAGAAGCCTGGAAGACAGGACTCTCCAGCACATTTCCTCCCCCACAGGCATGTCGCCATGTCCTGGAGGTTGCTCCACCCAGCCCTTCCTTCCCTGGACATAAGCAGCCACTCCCCCTACTTCATCCTGGCCTAAGATTCACTGGATCTGAAGTATGGAACCATCTCTTATGGCTTTCCCTGCCCCTTGCCACATCCTTGTAAATAGCCTCTTTTTGGAGTTTCTTCAAATTACCCAGTCAGGGTGCACCATCTGTCTCCTGTTGTGACACAGACTGGCACAGTTCATAGAATGAAATTTACCAAAGCAAAAGGCCTAGCCTACCCAGAGAATGAAATAAAATAAGGATGCTATTTATTTAGCAGTCATAAAAGTGAACATAGCCTGAGAACAAAATCCTGTTATACCTACCACATGCAAGAAAGCATTAAATGGAAACAAATAAGCCGTTATCAAAAATAAGGGTTTTCTATACTTAGTAAATCCATAGTTTCGAGTGTTGTAAAACTTAATCTTTCTTCTGAGTTCCTAATAAAAGAAATCTCAAATCAGAGCATTGAAGGATATGTTTGCAACTCTAATAGACATCAATGAAATGGGTATAGGAAGAACAGTAAAGTTATACAGAAACCTAAGACAAAATCAGAGAAATAAAATGCTCACCCCCAAGTGAGATGAAGTCACTGGCTGTGAAGAACTTTCCATCAGAACACAGAGAAAATGCCCAGAGGAACAGGGGGAGATCAGCTCAGATTCAAGTGGCATTCCTAACATGCCACATATAATATGAATATTCAAAAGGCAAGGCTTGCTAATATATCAGAATAATTACATGACAAAAAACCCACCTCAGTCATATTAGATTTTAAATGTGTGTATAGGCATTTGTGCACACAAGCACAGGTGCCTGAGGAGACTAGAAAAGGCCATCAAATCCCCTGGGAGTGGAGATATAGGTCCTCTGAGATGCCTGATACAGGTTCTGGGAACCAACTCATGTCCTCTCAAAGAACATCAAGTGCTCTTAACTGCTGAGCTGTCTCTCCAGCCTGGTATCCATAGAAATCCATGAAGGGTTTATATATTCACTTAATGAATTTGTTTATAGCAACAACAACAACTTTGTGGGGTTGCATGAAGAAAACTACAGAGCTTTAGTTTTAGCAAATAAATGGACTGAAGTATCATTAGGAAGGAAGATTCATTACTGTGAAGATAAAAGTTATTCACAAATTGATGTAGAGAATTATATGTACTCATAATCAAATCCTAGTGACACTCTTGCTTAGCCTGGAGTGAAGTGAGATTCAGTTGAAGGATTCTCAGTTACATAAGGTGGCTGAGAGATGGCTCGGCAGTTAAGAGCACTAACTGCCCTTCCAGAGGACTGGAGTTCAATTACCAGCACCCACATGGTGGCACTCTTCTGGCCTCTTCCAACATCCAGGTATGCACATGATGCACAGATAAACATGCAAGCAAAACACCCTTGAATATAAAATAAATAAACAAAAATTTTTTAAAAATCTTAAAGAAAAGGGTTGACCACAAGGTGATTGTATAAAGTTGTAATAATTAGAACTTTTTATTACTTTATAGTAATACATGAAAGAAAATAGTAAACACTTAGAAATAGCAGTTATTATAAACACATGAGATGATGTCACAGGTCAATGGAGAAGAGATATTACTCAATAGTATAAAAACATATGGATAAATTTGTTTTTAAAAATATGTCCAGCTCACCTCATGTCATACCAAAAGCTGCACCAAACACATTTAAATTATATCATAAAAATAGTTTTAAATCATAAATGCACATAAGGTCTTTGAAGCAATACAATTTCCTGGGGACTCTGCCAGACTGTGGTGTGGACCCAGCATGTCCCCTTCTTGTGGACTCTCAGCCCTCTCCCTTCTAGACAATCCCCATTCTTTTGCGTCACTTTCTACCTGCCCCGCCCCTTGTAAGGATAAGTCTTTTTGCTAGCGGCCTGAGCCCCGCTACCATGTAGGCACCCAAAATAACACACAGAGTCTTATATTATTTACAATGCTGTTGGCCAATGACTAGGCTTTCTTATCTGCTAGCTCAGTCTTAATTATCAACCATAATCATAAGCCTTATCTTATGGAGGATGCCAGCGGAATGTGTCCTGTCTTGCCAGGATCACATGGTGGCTCCAAAGTAGAGAGCAGGAGGAAGAGGAAGAGAGCGATTTCCTCTTTGTCCCTGCTTACATTCTGAGTATGTCTGCTATGTCACTTCCTGCCTGGATCACAGACTTCTTTACTACATTTCCCAGAATCCTCCTCGACTCCTACTCCCACCTATCTTGCTTTCTTATTGGCCAACAGTACTTTATTTATCAACCAATGAGACAAACATATACACAGAAGGACCTCCCCCATCAGCCCCTAGTGGCCACACAGGGCTGGGACTCAGGTAGGTGGTTTTCACTGTCTTCCTTTCTCTTGCCCTCTGTTATGATCATCCCATTCTTACCCTCAGCCCTATGACAATCTGCTTACAGGTGCCTCTCCTGCCCCTCAACCCCATTCACTGGAGACTCCAACTCTTAGTACAGAGTCATGGCTCTCCCAACCCTCCATCCTTGTCTCTCTAGATGATTCTTTGTCTTACTGCAACCTACATGTAGTCCTCCTCCCATCATACCTCCAGCTCCCTGGGAACCCCCCACCTCTTGGTATGGAGAAGATCCCCTTAGCTCTATTCTACAGCCCCCTCATCCTTTGCCCCTAGCTGCCCACTTTATTCCTGATACCCACTGTTGTACAGAAACACTTCCTACCAGGTGTTGAAGACAAAGTAGAAGGCATGGATACCTCAGTCAAAGCAAATGTCAAATCTAAAACTACCCATGTACAAAACATCCTGAAAGTCTGGGGCACTATAAAATGGCAAATCTATGAACAATAGGAATAGAGGAAGGAGAAGAAACCCAGGTCAAAGGCACAGAAAATATCTTCAGCAAAATAATAGAAGAAAATTTCCACAACCTATCAAGGTACAAGAAGGATAGAGACCATGACATATACAGGACCAGACAAGAAATTCCCCACAACACATAATAATCAAAACACTAAATGTATATAAGAAAAGAAGAATATTAAAACCTGTGAGGGAGGAACCAAGTAACATATAACTTCTCAATACGACTTCTCAATACAGACTCTAAAACCCAGAAAGCCTGAATGGTTGTTCTACAAACTCTAAGAGACCACAGATGCCACCAGCAGGCAGAAAGATTGTAAGAGCCAGAGGCAATGTGTAAGCAAGGAAACAGTGCTCTCCAGACACACCAGGACTGATACACAAATGGCCTCACAGAGACCATGGTGCCATGCACAGGTCCAAGCCAAATGGGGTCCCAGCACTGAGAGGGGAAGTAGACATGAGTCCCAACCCCTAACCAAGTCTCCAATTGACATCTGCTTGAAATGGGAACATTAGTTCTCATCACTGGATTCTCACAGGGTATATTAACCACACTTTGGGTTAGGCCCATGTCCATCAATAGGTAAGCAACACAAAATGAACTCAATGGTATTTTTATAGACTTTTTGTCTCATATTGCTTTGTTTGGACATTTTTGTCTTACTGGTCTCTTGCTTGTATATTATAGTTTCAACTTTTGTGTTTTTATAGATTTTATGTGAATGAGTATGAGTGTGTATACATGTGTATATGTGTATGTGTGTCTGTGTATATATGTGTATGTCTATGTGTGTATGTGTGTGTATATGTGTGTCTGTGTATATATGTATATGTGTGTTACTTATTTTTTTCTTTGGTTTTTTACTTTTTAATTCTGGTTTGTTTTGTTTGACTTTCTAAAGAGAGAGAGAGAGTGAATGGAGCTGGGTAGCTGGGGATGTGGGGAGGATCTGGGAGGAGTTGGAAGAGTGAAAATGGTTATCAGAATATATTGTATAAGGAAAATGTATTTTTCAATCATATATAAATAAAAATTAAAAATAAGCCATGCAAAATGTCATGAATAGTTCATTAGATTTTTTTTAAAGTTAAATTCTGGGTGACAGAAGACTGTAGAGAAAATGTAGATTGCTGTAACACAGAGTCAACTCTATGGCACTGTGTTAGCTCTTGCTACTCTATCCGAATGCCCTTGACTTATAAACATCAGAGCCTTCTCTCTTTTATGGAGGCTGAGACATGTAGTATCAAGGTGCTGACAAGCTTTGTGTGTGCTGAGGGTCCATGACCTCTTTGATAGACAACTGTCTCTCGATCAGCTTCTCATGAGAAAGGAAGGATCACTGCAAGGGTGGGAATCTAATCTCATTCCTGAGGGCAGCCCTAACGACCGAATGGCCTTCTGTGAGGCCCACTCCTCATACTGTCACACTAGAGGTTAAAATCTCAGTACATGACCTGTAAATATGCGGGAACACATCATCTGTAGCAGACAGCTTCAAAGAAAACTTCTCTGCTGCCGCTGAAGTCCAAGTCTGACATTCAGGTCTACCTAGGCTCTCCAGATTCCTTGCTTGCTACTTCCTGGGGCATCCCTGGTGCCCATATGGTTAAAGCTGACCCTAGAGAGTTAGTGTGTGGAGGGAGGAACATGAATGAGGCAGCCCATACCCGCCAGTAAGACAATGACAATCACCACTTTTGTTCACAGCAAATCATCATAAAGTCAGCCACATGGCTCTGTATAATTTTAGGGGACACTGGCATATCATCCCTTTTTAGGTGACTACAGGCCTAGAGATAATTGACTATTAAAAGGGGGACAACAAATTTAAATGGGAAACATCAGCACAACACCGTAAACAAAACTGGAAGGCTGAAAACATTAAATACAGGCAAAGGCCACAGTCCTCTAAAGCATCCGTCTGCACACAAGCAGGAAAATACAATGCGCCTGGGAAAACTGAGCAGAGGGCATACAAAACACTCTTAAGTGTAAACAATGCTGTCTATGTTTCCTGTCCTATCAACAAGAAAAATAAGCAGCATTGCTTACAATAAAGACAAATTTAAGTTGAAACAATTAAATAACATCCTTTATCAATGTGTTTATAAAACCTTTCTTTGGGGTCATTCCAATGCCTGCAGTGTTTTGAGACCACTCTAATGGAGAAAATCAGGGTTCCACCTTATGAATTGCGCAGGATTGGCTTACACAGTAGCCTTGACCATGCCCTCCTCACAGAAGGAACATAAGGAACCTACTGGAGGAAACAACACAAGCTGTATTTGAAGAGGTCTGCACAAGTACATTCACTGTAGCAAAAAAAAAAGCAAGCAGAGACAAACTAAATGCCTGATAATAAGAGAACTGGTGGATAAATTATGTGTAGGGAATAACACTGTTGCAATTTCCCTATTCTTGTATCTCTTCATAGACTTTGGGAGGCACTTGAGGAATACAAACAAGAAAAACACATTAGATAATTCCTTTGTTCTTGTATATATTTCATTCTCTAGAAAAAAAAATGCCTGTTCTATTTCAGAGAGCATCCCATCCGCTGGGCTGTACTCCACACAGACGGGGGCAGCTGGAAACATGTTCTGTCTTCCCTGTACCAGGATTTTCACGGAAAGGAGGCCTCTGTCCCTGCTGCTCTGGGCTAAGTGGTGTGACTACTTCTGAGCGAAGGCCTACACTCTCTCAGATTCTCCCACTGGGTTTATGAAGCAAGCCCACAAGCTCCACACAGGTAGCTACTGAAATGTCTTAGGAGTCACCTTGCCAACTCAATTATTTTGTGAGGTGCCCAGGCAGATGGGGTGGTCTCAGGTTCCTGTCTCTTCCTCCAAATGACTTCCCCAAGTTAATCCACACTTGCCTGCATTGACTGAGGAGCTATAATTGCTGAGGGCACTCTGCTCCTTACACAGCAAGTTGGACCTGTTTTCTATTGGTTTGAAGTCACTCATGCTCCAAACTTTCTGTGGTAGCCTGTCTGTGAGCTAAATAATTCCCATTCGTCTGAGAATCATGCTAATTTTTCAGTAAAATATTAATAATACAGAGGCTAATAGAAAAGCATGGATTGGCATTTTTATTTAAACATTTTGGCAGGCTCAAACAAAAAAAGTCTAAGAAAAGCTACACAAAAACACTGAAAAAAAAGTTTTTAATCTTTTCAAGATGTGCACAATGGTTCGTACCTGAAATTCCAGCACTGGGGAGGCTGAGGCAGGAGGATCACCATGAGTGATCAGCCTGAGCTATAGAGTAGGACACTGTCTCAAAACAAAACAATACAAATCATTTCAAGCTACAGCTGAGCTGGTACAGAAGTGAGTGCTGTCTCTCGGGCAGTTTCAACAGGAGGGTACCCAGGCCGGCTTTCAGCTTTAGGAAGTAGAACAGGGTGATGGGGAATGTCCTTCTGCATATATGTGCCACACCCACTCTAGTGGAGTCTGTGTGACATGAGGCAAATATTGCTAAAGACATATCCAGGCCTGAGGTGTGTGCTTGAGTAGCTAGGTTTCCTGGAGGTCACTGGCAGGACCCAAAAGGACAAGATGGTCTCTGTGTCTTGCTGTCTGTGGTGGGTTGTTTTCTGCTTTTTTCTTTTATCTTATGACTGGTCTGACTTTGTGAGCATCAGCAGATGATCAGGTGTTGGTCGCTTTGAAGAAAGATTGAGTACCCCTAGATATTTTGGTTCCAGGAATTGAAAGCACCTCACCACCAATTTTTGTATAAAATGCTATCATTGAAGTTCTATTTGTGCCTGTGGTCCGAGCGGAGCAGTTCCTTGCTAAGGTGGCTCAGGATATGAATATTTCTACTAGAACCCCCCATTAGTTAGAACTCTATTTGAAATGTTTTAGACAGAAAATAAAAGCTTCATATCAATTATGAATGCATTCCAGCAAACAGAATTGTCTTAACAGATGTCTAGGGAAAGTAAAAGAAAGGAGCAAGAAGGATAACTTAGAAAACTTAGGGGGGCTTGGAATTCCTATAAAGGTTGAATTAGGCAGAATTTATTACAAGATTAATGGGAAGTGGTGGCAGCCCCTAAAGAACAAAGGTCCATATTTTTATAAGACAACAGCTGCCCCTTTGCCATACACAGGAGCTTATGATAGAGACTTTAATTGTTGGGTTGTCATTGGGGGTGAAAAGAGATTGTATATACCATTGAGCTGGTGGGAGAGACTAAATACAGCAAGACCACCTTGATGTGTCATGTCTTTAGCTGACAAAAGAATGGCAAATGTATAGATACTTACAATCAATCAAAAAAATTGTATGGCGACATATAGGGGATAAAAAGGATTTTATTGATTGCTTTATGAAATTTGTAAATTGGCCTAAAGAATCTTAAAATTCAGCAACATCATATTTTCAGAATCACAGCCAGCTCAGCAACTTAACCACTGTCTGGGGCCAAGATGATTCTGACTAAAACTGCTTCCTGTTTTGTACTTTCGGTTTAACACTTACTTAGAGCTAATAATATCTATGATACACATTTTTTTTAATCAAGCCAAAAAAGAAGTTCCTGTATTGCTTGTATAAGTTACAGTGATGAAGTAAAGATTTTTGCAGTAGCATCAAACCTCTCTTGTGTTTGTGTCTGTCTGTCACTCCGAATCCGTCCCAGCCTGAGTACCAAGACCCTGATTCTCCCGCAGTGTGGTTTTCTCCCCTGAGTGGTCTGTGGCATATATGTTTCTCTTATTGGTTGATGAATAAAACACTGTTTGGCCAGTAGCCAGTAGAGGCAGGAAGATAGGTGGGGCTAGGTGACAAGAAGAATTCTGGGAAACAGACAGACAGAGACCAGAAGAGGCACCATGAAGGGACCCGGAGGATAGGATGTGCCAGGTGTTCTCTGGTTAGATAAGGCCATGTAGAAATACATAGATTTATAGAAATGGGTTAATAATTAAGACAGAACTAGCCAATAAGAAGCTGTAGTCATTGGCCAACAATTTAATAATTAATATAAGTCTTTGTGTGCTTATTGGGGGCTTAAGGGCAGCAGGACCTGGTGGGACAACAAAAAGCCAGCAACAACAAGAAATACATGTACAGTTGACTTCAGACTTCTCCTTCCCAGAGAAAACTCCCTGATACCACACAAACTTATTTCCTGCCTGCCCATAAGAATATAGTGGATTGAAGCTTTGATCTCAGCCTGGAGTCAGTGGAACTTGGAACAGCCACCAGCCCTCCCATGAGTTTGGCACTAGACTTTCATGGCTGGTATAATCCAAAACACCCAGTCATGAATTTGGTTTAAAAATCTTTTCAAACATCATCCAGAATGATATTGAAATGATCCAGGAAACACAAACTTTCTGTCTTTTATGCACTTCCCATTCTGTGTTTCCAGAACATGGCCAATAGTGACTAACTGAGATGCAAAAGGAAAAAAAAACAAACAAACATCACAAAGATACAGACAGCAAAAACATGGATGAGGAGGGACTGCAGCCATGACAGCAAGCACCACACACTGCTAACGTACGTCAGGCACAACTGTGTGTGTGACTACACAGTCACCTATGATATAGCCAGCATACATAATACATATACATCTCTATGTTTTGCACACAAAACACACCCAAATGTATTGAATTCTTGCAGGTAGAGAGGGTTGTTAGTCCTGCTTTTAAGTGAGAAAGCATGGAAACATCTATAACCATGGATATGTGTGGCATGCCTGGATTTCCACACAGGCAGTCCAGCTCCAGTCTGTGCCCTTAGGCATTAGCTCCAATACCTCTTGTACTCAGATGGCACACAAAGTGATCAACAGAGAGCTCTGGGGGGCTGATGGAGGCTGGTCCCACACTGCTTGCACAGGGAAGGGGTAGTTTCTGCAAGTCTCCAGCTTGCAACCCTTCCACAGGCCTGGAGAAGAGTTGTCTTCTAGCACCTGAGGCTCAAGATGCTCTGGGGAAAATGAGTTGGGTCTAGGAAGGGCCTCAGAAGCCCCTGAAAATCCCATCTCTCCCCAATTCTTTCTCTACCCACTTTTTCTCCCATCTCCTCCATTTCTAAAAACCCTCTGTTTTGGTGACCAGGGTGAGAATTTACAATCAGATCCACAACAACAAGTAGATGATTACTCCTCAGTAATTCTTTGTGGCACCCAGAACCCCGATTTTACTATGATGTTCAGCTGTTGAAACAGACAGTCTCAGGAGAAGTATAACTGGAAACAGAGGTACACCCAGTCCACCAAGCTAAGACTAACCTTCAAGCAGTATGTTCCATTGACAAGCCACCTCAGCTTGTCAGGAGAAATCTGTCTCTCGTGGCAAACTCAATCATGGTAGAGCTTAACACTAATGTCACAGTGGAAACATTCGGTTTCAACCCCATATCACCTTCCTGACTCTCCACTAACAACAATGCTGGTCCCCAAATAACATTCACCTGATATGACTACCAACTCCTTCCTTCCTTTTGTGGTCATGATTGGTTTCCATAGCAATGCTGACGTCAGTCTCATTACATTGGCCTCACATTCTTTTTAGGGGAAACTTTTTCAAAGTTTGTAAGAGGCCCCCAAAACAGCAATGGCCAAAAAGGGGAGGGAGTTCAGATTCAGTAGCTACAAAGAGAAGTGAGATGCATTGCAACCAAATCAGCTTATTCTTGGGGGATCAGAGAGAATGAGGCAATCGTGATTCTTATTCTGCAACAGCATATTGTGTTCAGCTGTGATGGTGCGGAACTGGGAAGGTGGATCCAGGGGTATTTTCACTTCATGCATTTGGCATTGCTATTAGTTATCACAGTTTAGATGCCTGTGGCTGTGTGCTCCTCCTGTTCCCTCACAGAGAAAATGTTAACTGTGGGAAGAGCACATTTGATGTTACAAATGATCTGGCTCGCTGCTCTCGTTTCCCATTTAGTATGCAATTATTTGTTTAGCTTCCCTTAGCAAGTGAACTTTCAAGGGTGTTTCAAGGACTATAAACGACATAAAAGGGAAAACAGAGCCCACAGAGAGGGCATCTTACCTCTTCTTCCTTGTTTTTTGTATTCAGAAACAATACTGAAGCATGCATATGTATGAAATCAACAAAATTGAGTTAGCTAAGAAATTGGAAATTTCGCTCCACTAGAACATTTGCTTTTGCTCTAGAGGCCTATGTTGCAGGTTGGACAGGCTGATAGAAGGTTGCCACCATGACTGGAGCAGGTGTTCTGTGGACTTGTACTGTTAGCAGTCTTTTCAGCCTCTCCTAAGGATTTCACAAAACCCCCACCCGACCCTTGTCCTCAATACCAAGAATCATATTAACATCGAGCAATATGTGAGCTAGCTAACAAGCTACATTAGAAATGCTGCAGACCAGAAAGAGGATCCTGGAGGTTTGGGCAAAGCAGAATAAATTTTAGAAGCATCAAAGAAGGAAGATGCACAACAGAGAAATCAATCAATACCCAAAGATAAGGATCGATCCATAAGGATAGACTTTAGACAGGTCAATAAGCATAACTGTGTTCTTTAAGTAAGAAATAACCCTTGTCCTTACTGGTCACTACTGGGTTCACCAGGAGCACACAACAGAAAAAAAAAAAAACCTCAACCCTGGGCAGAGTGACTGACAAGCCTTCTCTGAGCATTGTCTGCAATGTTCTTCCAGAGCCCTCAAGAGTTGCTCCCATTAGGAGGGGAAAAAAACCTGATCAATTTTGCAGAGACCAAAATAGTAGGAAACAGCAGCTAACAAGCTTCTGGGCATCCCTGGGAAGCTGTTTGCTGCCCGTCTTAAACTGCACAAGTAGGTGCAAATGGGGGCACCTGCCCCAGCCTTGGCCTCCCTGCCCATCCCAGCTGGAGCACTCCCCTGCTGGGCATGCCCAGTCCCATTCTGCCTAAGGCCATCTTGCCATCTGCATCCTCCATTCCTGGTGCTGCCCACAATTTATTTTAGCCTCATTGTCAGATGATGCTGCACCCAGAGGTCAAGTCCACCTATCGGTGAAGGAGATGCTGCTGGAAGTGCCCTCTTTACAGGAGACTCACAAAGACAGCTCCGAGTGAGGCATGTTTCACCCCTGGCTTTCCACTTGGAAACGGTGCAGCCTCCCTCAGCTCCAAGCTTTGGTTTCGTCCTCAACATCAGGTAGCTAGTATTCATTGCTCAAGACTTATGTGGGAGGAATGAGTAATTCACACAGGGATTGCTCAAAATGACATGTGAAGTAATAAAGTGACCGTTCTTGTCAGCCATTTGCTCACCGATTGCACAAATATGCAATTTTGAATCTTTCTGTTGTATATATTATTAGGTGAAAATGTAGGGAACTAATAAAAATAAGACAAGACTCTGGCCCCTTAGAACCTTCTACTCCAGCTGAAGAAAGAGATGAGAACAAATAACTACTCCACAAAGGGATAACTCAATGTGTCCAGAAAGTCATAAAATTAGCATTTGAAAACTGAGAGGGGGAGAGGGAGAACACGAAGACATCCACAAGGGTGCAACAGCAAGACTCTGACCAACTGGAGCAGAGGATAGTGAGTAGCATTCTTAAACTGCTGAGAGAGTTTAAAAACCAGTATTTATACCTGTCACACAAATGGACTTTGGGAGCCCATTCCACATGGAGGGTTGCTCTCTCAGTCTGGACACATCGGGGAGGGCCTAGGCCCTGCCTGTGATGATATGACAGACTTTAAAGATTCCCCCATAGAGGCCTCACCGTCCCTGGGGAGCAGAGGGGGAAGGGGAGAAGGCTGGGGGATTGGTAGGAGCTGGGGGAGGAGGGGAGGGAGAGGGATCTGGGATTGACATGTGAAGCAAGCTTGTGACTAAATTTTTAAAAAATTAAAAAATAAAAATAAAATAAGTAACACTAAATCTTCAAAGGATGATGAAGGGATCTGGGAAAGCCTTGGGCCAATAGATTTGATGCTATATGGACAATAGATCTGATGTTATATGGACAATAGATCTGAGGTTATATGGACAATAGATCTGATGTTATATGGACAATAAATACATGTCTGAAAGATACAACTAGCTGAGGATAAAACCAGAATAGGCTACATAAATGTGACTGCATCTATAACATAACTTAGAGCTGTAAAACAAGACATCTCTAGGTGGCTTTCCTTAGGTACTTCTGCAAATATTTAAAAAATAATAATCTCTCAGAAAAAAATGGAAAATGAAGGAATACTTCTTAGCTTATTTTATGCTTATTATAGCCATGATCTTAAAAAATGACTGCTATTACCAGAAAAGAAAACTAATGACCATAATTCTAAGAAAATATTAGTAAATGGAACCCAGCAATCTTCGAAAATACCACATAATAAAGAGGTTTAGCATGAACTTTGGTTTAACATTCAAAAAAACCATCTATAATGCAATTCACCCCATTAAGAGACTAAAGAAAAGCCAAGTGGTCATCAGGAGGTACAAAGAAATAATTTGATGTAATTCGACCTCATTCATGATCAAAACTCAGGAAAAGAGTAAGAGAAAGGGTTCTTCAGCTTAATAGAGGGGCATCTGTGAAAAACACACAGCAATTTAAAGGGGGAAAAAATGAACATGTTCTCTCTGAGATCAAGACTGTCTGTTCCCACAAAAGCCATTCCACATTGCACAAGTAGAAGCTGAAAGCAAACAAGGGTGTCAAAGCCAAATGGCAGATTAAGAGATAAGATGGCATCTCTATAAAGGTAACAGCATACACCTAGAGTCTGAGGAAGCCATACACAAAACAAACAAACAAACAAAAACAGCACAAAGCTACAAGAATAAGTTTTAGCAATTATGGATTTACAAGGACAACATTAAAATACTTATTGAATCTCTATATGGTAGTTAAAAGCTGATTTTAAAAAGACACTACAAGAATAGCATGCAAACAGTGCATCTATCTAAGTGATGGGCACACTAAAAACTACTAAATACTGTGAGAAGTTCAAGTTATGTGAGAAGATGCATATGTTCAAGAACTAGGTTTTAATATTAGTAAGATATTACCAGCTGAGTTTTGTGTTCCCAAAACTAGTGTGAGAAGGTTTTAATCCCCAGTACCTTTGAATAGCCTGCATCTAGAAATAGGAACTTTCAGGGATAAATGGGTTAAAACAAAGTCTGAAGGGTAGAATATAATCTAACATGACCAGTGTCTTTATAAGAACACCCTTGAAGGCATGAAATGAGTCCACAGACTCAGGAGAAACTTGGGGGGAGGCACAACCAGACAGGAGCCATTGGCAACCCAAGGAGAGAGAGAGGCCTCAGAAGCCCTGGGGAGACAAAGCTGCTGACTCCCCAACCTTGAACTTGCAGCTCCAAAGATGTGGGGCGAATTCCACTTAGTGGTGCTTTGGTATAGGAACACTGTTAGCTAATACAGATTTCAATGATCCCCAAAGCTGGTCCATCTATAAACACAGTGTGATTGTAAGAAAACAGTCAAGCAAGGGTGTGGTGGAAACTTACCCTAAAATGCTTATGGCAAGATAAAAAACTAATCATTCACTCGAATAAACAACCTACTGGATTTGCAGAGTTATAGACATCATCTAGTCACTGAGGTACAGGGCAGACAAATAGATAAAATTAACAAAATAGACAATTCACAACTAAACACACACACACACACACACTATATATATATATATATGTATATATATATGCATATATCAGTTGATTATATGAAGATACTCATGAATTCACGAGGAAATCATTTTTTAAAAATTTTAATTTTTTGGTTTTGAGGCAGGGTTTCTCTGTGTGACAGCCCTAGCTGTCCTGGAACTTGCTTTGTAGAACAGGCTGACCTTAAACTCTTAGAGATTCACCTGCCTCTGCCTCCCGAGTGCTGGGAAATATCATTTAATAAGTGATTCAAGAGCACATAGATAACCACATATTTTTAAAAATTCAACTCCTACCTTATACCATGCACAAAAATCTGTATAAGAAGTATTATAGACACAGCCATAGGAGCTAAAGCTTCAAGGCTTCTGGAAGAAAACATAAGAAAAACATTTTCTTGAATATAGGTAACAATTTCTTGGGTGAGACATTAATAAGAATTCACCAGAAAAATGTGTGTGGTTGTATATATAGATTGTCATGTGAGTGTGCATATCCAATACCTTCCCCTTCCTGTATGGCTCTGAGATAGTATTTGGTGAGACTATGGTGACTGCCTGCCTCTAGAAGAGCCCCACCAAGAGTCATTGCCAACCCCTGTCCAATCCAACTCAGCTTAAGGGTCTGTCTGGCTGCATTTCCTAGGGTCATTCTCCTCTTCCTTCCTCATATTGCCTTCCCTACCTTACCAAGTTGAGTCAGTTGCAACTCCTGCTTTTCTACCCAGTCCCTCTATTTTTGGCATCTCATTGGTCCCTCTCTGCTCATGGATATTGTCTCTCTTAGAAGGGCCCCTGCTCCATGCTGTATGGTCAGTTACTGCTGACTTCTATTCTGGAAACAAACCCCAGGACCGGGAAGAGACCCAAGCCACCTGGTTTTGACCAATGCAGAAGTTGAGAAATTACTGGGATTTAAAGGTAAACCATCCAGTAAAAACCATGTGCTGCACATCAGCTTGGGCCCCAAAGATCCAAGCCCCACACTACATTACAATTGCATTACTGCCTGATTCATCCGCTCTGGGTAAAACACCTTGTTTTAATTTGCCTTGATTCCACCCTGTACATACACAAAAGAGACCCTGTGTTAGGACTGAGTCAAGCAGAACCCTGACTCACAAAACCTGGACTCTTTTGTGTAGAAATGGAGGCGAGAACCTTAAACTACTGCCCCTTTCGTTAGCACTTCTCTGAAATGCATATGAAAGAGACTGAGCTTCACCGACCCAGGCAGTTCAGGAGACAATTTGTCCAGTTGCATCCCTCGCATCATGACCCACATCCATGTGTTGTTCCTGCATTTGGAATTCAAACAGCTTGTGCCTGTTTCTGTCAGACATGGTCTCATGGTGTCTCCATTGAAACCTGTGAGGCTGACGTCATTGTGCAATTCATACCCAGCAAAAGTTGAACTTTGAACACTAACAGGAGATCTGAGCAGATAAAGACATCTGACTGGAGTTTGTTCTTGGTAGTTCCAGGTTCCCTCCTTTCCTGAATAATAATGTAACCAAAACAGAGCTTTCTCTTTTCTGCTGTTATAATGTTGAATTCAAGTGTCAGTCTGACCTCATGTTTATTGGGCAAGAACTCAATTAATCTGTGTCCACGCTCATTTAATTGTTTTAAATATGCATTTGACCTGCATCTGGTTCCTGACCTCTGGTTCCACTTTTGCATGGAAATCTCCATCTCAGAAGAGAAGCATCATGGGAGCCAGCAGACAACCACTGACCCATGATTCTGGATGGGACTTTTCCCCCTATCAGAGCTAGATATGTAGATCTCAATGATATGTTTGGAAAAACTTGCTTTCTCAAAGACAAGTTAAAATTTTTATAGATCCTAGTAGGCTCCTGGATGTTATTTTAATTCGTGAAGGAAGCCTTGTGGTGTGATATAAAGAACACAGACTTAAAGGATGGAGAAATGGCTCTGCAGTTAGGAGCACTTACAGTTACAGAGGACCCAAGTCTGCTCCTCGAACCCAAATGACTCCCAACCGCCTGACACTCCTGGTCCAGGGAATATGATGTCTTCTTCTCACCTCCATAGGAACCCAACACATGTGACAAACCGACACACAGACACACACATACACACATAAATAAAATAAAAATAAAAACAAAGGAGACAAAAGAATCCAACTTCAATGCAATGCACATTCTAGGCTTTGTTTGTTTGGTTTTGGTTTTTGAGACAGGGTTTCTCTGTGTAGCCCTGGCTGTCCTGGAACTTGGTTTGTAGACCAGACTGGCTTCGATCTCAGAGATCCACCTACCTCTGCCTCCCAAGTGTTGGGATCAAAGGTGTGTCACCACTGCCACTGCCTGGCTTTAAGTGAATATTTGTTCAGTTAGCAACCATCCTGCATTCTTCTTATAAGGAGCGAACTCATGTACAGTCTTGGTTTCCTAGTCTGTAATGTCAACTAGGGTTCTTGGGATCCTGACAGAGCTGGTTAAATTCCATCTCCCCTATACTGCTTTTTTCAAAACGTTCTTCAGGCAACATAGAGGCAAGAAAGAGGACTGCTGCTCTGAGGCTCTAATGGCCTGGGGGTTGCTTTGTGGTAGAGCTCGAGAGCTATGAAGAAAGAAACAGAAAACAGCCTCAAGGGCTAGTCAGTGTCTTTGAGTGTGTAGCTTCTCCACCCCTCTTCCTCAACCTGCCTTTCTTATCCCCTAACAGTATAAAGTACCCAATCAAGTTATATATGTGTTGAGAAAGAAGCCAAAGACCTATGCTAGCCTTAACCATAAACCACTCAGGATGCTGGTCATTGGCTAGAAGTCTAGATGCTGCACAATAAACTTCTCTCTGGAAGCAGAGCTTCAAAGTCTTGCTCTCTCTCCAAGCATCCCATAACAACTGAAGTGGATGGCTTCCAAGACCAGCCATTTGCTCTAAGGATTTTCTCAAATATCTCAAGAAACTGGAGCATCAACAAATCCAGCCAATATTTTGAAAGATTATCTGGCCTTGAACTTTCATTTTTACCTGCTTTTTACAACTGCATACAATTTTTAAAAGAAAGCACACCTTGATGACCATAGGTTTAGAACTACCCATTGGAGCCTGACAGGCCCATTGATGGTGACACATTGGGAAACAATGAGCTTCCCCCAAATACATGAGTAGCCAATAGTTCAGTAGGGAGAAGGAGACACCATGAGGCACTCTCCAAGGTCCTACAGTATGCCCTGGTAAAACTCAGAACAAAAGACAAGAATTCCCAGAAAGCAACTTAGAGGGAGGAGGATGAGTTGACAAGAGAAGGGGAGATGAAAAGGGGTGGGAGTGAGGACAATCAGAATGTGTTATGTACATGGATAAAATTGTCAAAAGAACTTAATAAGTTGTTTTTAATGCAGAATAAATAGACAATATCTTGTTTTGACATTTTCTGACCAAATAAGAGCAATATGTCTTATAGAATTGATGGGGGGGGGCTCACCTTTAGGGTCTAATTTGTTTTCCAGAAACACACTTTGTCTCTTCTGAGTGCTGTAAAGGTACTTTTTAGATAAAGATCTGCAGACCATTTAGACAATTTTCACTTTCTGAGGAAAATCACTGATCCTATCATGGGCAGGACACTGATTAACACATTGAAACTAAATAGACATAACAATATCTTCATTGGTTCTATACTTTGTAAATATTTTCCCATCCAATCATTAATGTTTTGAGTTCTTCATAGCTATTTTTGTGGATGGCATAGATGAAATTGAAAAGGTAATTCTAAAACTTAACCATCAGCATATCACTTACCTAAGTTCACAAAAATTGATCGCCATCAATTCATCAAGAGAAAAAAAAAGTGTGTGTGTGTGTGTGTGTGTGTGTGTGTGTGTAAAGAGCTTTCAAGTACATAAAACAAACGAAGTGGAGAGAAATGAGAACAAAAAGAGATCCATGATGACAGCAGGAGAATTTCACTCTTCTATCTCCATGACCAAAGAAATGAACAGAAACTCATCTGTTTGCAGTTTTGTGTGCGTGTGTGTGTGTGTGTGTGTGTGTGTGTGTGTGTGTGTGTGTGTGTGTGTGTGTGTGATTAAAGTAAATTCTCACTTTCCTGTATTCTACTTTGATGAACTCTGCTCCACTTTGCTACTCATGACTTTTCCTAACCCAATCAACACACTGTACACTGTAGTTAGAGTATAATCCTGCTTCTAATGATTGAGTGAGGAAGCCTCCAGAAACGAATGTAGAAACACGAGACTGCAGGGTATCTGGGGAGAAGGCTCTACCCTACAACTCAAGCAAACAGCCTCATCATGTTGGCTTCCATCCTTCATCTATATGGCAACCTGTAGATTGTGTCCTGTCTTTGTGGTCAATGTCCAAGTGTACTTTGGTTGAGTAAGCTACTTGGCAGCAAAGGTGCATCATCAAACGTTTACACACGGCTCAAAGTATCACACGCCATAAGCAGCAATACTTCACCCTCTTTTCTAGACATGATGCTTCGATTATTTCCACATATTAGGATGAATATGTCAACATCAAGTTAATTAAGACTATGATTGATATAAACTGGGAAGCCAGCCAACTGGCAGAATTTGCCAACTCATAAGTTCCTCCCACCGTCTATACCAGCAAACAGAACCTCACTCTTGCTCAGCTGCTTTGAATTGCTCTGCAAACCATGTTTCCATTCATCGCTCACTCTGTCCTGAAGCCACCAAGGCGTCAATGACTCTCCTGTGGCTGGGTTGCCTCAGATGCAATAGCATAATTTGTTCTCCAATTCATTTTGCTCATGACTCCCAGCCACCTCTCAGAAGAGACTTCTGGGCTGCATGTGTAGAGGGGGATGGAACAAATTCTAATATCTGTTCATCGTTCTGATTATCATCTATGATTAGTATTCAATCAGAGCACATAGACTATGGGAATGACAACCCTTTGGAAAAGCCACAGCATAGATTAATTTTCAAATTGCATCAAAAGACCTTTGCTGTTGGAAATCGTGAGGGCAACACCAGCTTTGGTCAAGAATCTGATTTATCCTTGTCTGTGGATCTAAAAGTGCATTCAGTGAAATGAATTTTTTTGGTGAGCCAGGGGTAGTATAAACTGACGTGTGTGGATGTGTAAGCACTCTACTCCACTCGTAATGAACATCCTTGCTTTTCTGACTGAATTCACACTTCCCTGTCACTGGGAGGTGGGTCTAGGGAGTGATTGAGGAATGTGGATCTGTAGCCATCAAAGCCCAGGTCCACTTGTTATATGGCCTTCAGCAAGCTTGATAGAATTTGTCATTGCACTGAAATAATTTGAGGGTGTTGACACAAAGCATCCCAACTAATCAGAAAAGGGGCCTTTTATAGTCCATCCTCTGTAGCTATGAGTATGAAACAGTGGGGTGGGGTAGGATTGCTATTGCTTCAAGAGTTATAATTTTAAAAAGTAGAGAGCTACTTAGGGGTAGAATATGAAGTCTGTAGTTTAAGTTCAGGGGGCTGGAGAGCTAGCTTGGTGGTCAAGAACACTTACTGCACTTCCAGAGGACCCGAGTTTGGTTCCCAGCCTGTAACTCCAGCTCCAAGGAACCAGACACCTCTGACATCTTGCAGACACTTTTATTTGCACATGCACATGCACACACACATATAAACACACATTTGCACATACATGTACATAATTAAAATAATAATAAATAAGTCTTTAAATGTAGATAAGTCCAATTTTTCATACAGTCTGTGAGAACATAGACAGTAAACTATACTCTCCAAATCTGAATTCATTCTATCTAAACTAAGATAATAAGGTTGATGGAAGGGTTAGCTGTAACAGTGCAGGCAAGGCTCCTGGTATCTGAGAAATATGTGTGACAATAGAAGCTAATGGCTCTCAAGCCAAAAGAACTGGAGTGCCCACAAGATAACTCAGTGGATAAAGTTCTGTGCACAATACAACAACCTGTGTTTGGATCCCAGCACCCACCTGAAATTCAGCGCACATCTGTAAACAGTGCTGAGGATGGAGATAGGAAGATCCCAGGAGCTTGCTTGGGAACGAGGCCTGCAGAAACAGCAAGATCCAGGTTCAGTGAGGGACTCTCTCAAAACTAAGGTGAAAAGCAGTTTAAAAAAACTTGGTATCAGTCTTTGGCCTCTGCATATACACACACAAGCACACTCACCTGCACACACATGTACACATACATACACACACACTTGAAATGCAACCCCAGCCTTTGGCCTCTGCATGCACACACACAAGCACACTCACCTTTACACACATGTACATACATACACACACACTTGAATGCATCCCCAGATTTTGGTCTCTGCATGCACACACACAAGCACACTCATCTGCACACACATGTACACACATACACACACACTTGAAATGCATCCCCAGAACCCAGTTTCATTATCACTCATGTGTTCCCTCCTTCCCTCCCTCTCTCTCTCTCTCTCTCTCTCTCTCTCTCTCTCTCTCTCTCCCTCCTCCTCTCTCTCACTGAGCACGTGTGTGTGTGTGTGTGTGTGTGTGTGTGTGTGTGTGTGTGTGTGTGCTCACACAACTACAAAGTCAAACCCAGGATAGAAATCTAGAGAATCACCAACTACATGGTCAGGTTTGACCGGGGCCATTCATTTCTTCATTCAGTCTTTGAAACCTCAGAGACCATGTGGTCCATGTGAAGCTGCTTCTCTGACCTTCCACCTACCGAGCACCATGATCTGTCCCCAAGCACCACCAGTCCTCAGTCTTGTGAGACAAAGACACATCAGCGAACGGAAGCCATGAAGTGTCTCACAGATGTTAAGATGAGCAAATCTTTTTGTACTTAACGTCCTTTGTACCACTTTTTTGAACACGGACCACTAATACATGAAAACTTGAAATGTAGTCCCTGAGCCTGCTATCTGCTCCCTGTCACTGTGTGTGTAACTAATTGAGAGTGGCTTAGTCAGGCGCCCTGGATTCTGGGAGCTATGGAAATTATGCCTACATCTGCCATTAACACTAATGGGGGGTTACATGCACAAATCCTCTGAACACCGAGAAGAGAATAGACTTTTCTCATTCATACATAATAGATCTGTGGAAAAATTAGCATGCACGCTTTTAGGAGCTGAACTTGAAGTTGCACGTTTTGTGGGAAATGTGTAAGTCAGGGAAGAGGAAATACTGAAGGACAAGTACTGTGATGTGCTCCTTTTCTCAAACCTGACCACCTTGTCAGTTTTGCTCCTGTGTAAAGCAGGGCCTGGTTTGTCTCCACACAGACTCCCCGATTCATCTTCCTGTTTCAGTACCAAATTTCCCAGGACACAGCTTACTTTGCCAAATTTGCCAAGTCCCCTGGGAAAACAGCAGTGGGGCAGTGCACCTGTTAGTCAGTGAGCAAGTGCTAACGCTAACATGAACACTGTCCTCAGAAGCGATTTTCTCCCTTAGATGTTGTTGTTAAACTGCCTTATGATTTAAGCAGAACAAAGAAATAAGGTTTTCATGTAAGAGTGGCCACTTCGTGAGGGTACTGGAGTCCCCTCTAAAGGTCACAAGAGTCCCTAAAATGCTGGACAGACTGACAGGGGAGAAAAGCCTTGACTATCTTCTAGATTTCTTTCAGCCCAGTGAAAAAAGACACTGTCTTTCTACCTTCCATACCCTGTGTCTCCAGGCCCTGTCCCATCAGCTTCATTAATCTGACATTTGAGGGGTTGTGTTTCTCCTATGGCCAGTGTTGTGATGGGAAGGTAACTTGCCGGCTCGGGAGATAGCTTGGTTGGTGATGTGCTGGCTACCCAAGCATCAGGACATGAGTTCAGTCTCCAGAACCGACATGAAAAGCTGGGTGTGGTAGCAGATGCTTGAAATCTCAGTGCTGGGAAGACTAACTCAGCAAGTCCCTAGACTCACTGGCCAGCCAGCCTTGCCCCATCAGCACGTTGCACGTTCTAGCTAGAGATCCTGTCTGTAAAGCAAATTGCATGGCTCCCAAGGAATAGCATCCAAGGTTGAACTCTGTCCTCCGCACACATTTGCATGCACATGTGTTCGCATGTACACTCACGAATACATGAACCGGCATATGTATGAACACATACACACCAGGTGTATGTCCCTACGACTTACTGGCCAGGCCAATCTAATTGTCAATCTCCAGGTCTCTGGAGGAGACAAGAGTAGGCCCCTGAGGACAGACAAGACCTCAAGTTTTCCTCTGACCCCCACATGCTGAACATACCTTGCCATGTGTGTATGTGCATGAATATGCACACATAAACTGCACACACAGGTGCATATCTGTGAACAGACACATGCAGAGAGACAGATAGACAGACACAAAAAGTGATTCTCATCCAGAAAAGCAAGCATTTTCTCTTCTTGAGCATGGTTTCCAGGCCAAACCATGTTTCCCATGTTCCCAATAAAGCCACCAATCCATTTACTTCTCCCTGAACATCCTCAGAAGGGACCAAGCATTAAGGACCAAGCCCCATGCCTCATCCTCAATTATTCAGCCACTCACATATTCCATCATCAGAACTGATATGTCTCCCACACTTCAGAAACTAAGTAAGACTAGAAACACACCCTGGAAAGTGGGCCGCATTCTCACAGGAACATTCTCAAAGAAATATCCACATAGTGAGAAAAATGTGAAGACAAATAAACGCAGATTGTGTGATAGTACAAAACAAAACAAAAAAAGAATCATTAATCTTGACTTTGAGGCTGTAGACACCAAGTTGCACTGAGTGAAATTCTTGAGTATCCTAAAAGAGAAAACAGAAACCAAGATTAGCCAGTAGGAATCACTATAGATATAAAACAAAGATTGCTTACACCTGGGAGGCATGGCTTCTAACGCTCATCCTAGAATTGAGAAATTCTCTCTCCAGGGGAGGAAGGAAGTTCTATTTTAATGTGTTGTATCAAACTCGGATATACACTATTGTCAAGGGTTGTCCCACTCTTTGTAAATGCCACTAATGCTTTGAATTCTAACCCAGTAGTTCTCCAGGAAGTTCAATCAGTGGAGGGAATGAATTGAACTGGCCAAGTCTACCTAGGCTCTCAGAGTCTTCATAGTTTAAGGGTGGACACTAGTGTTAATACTAGGAAAATGGCATTAGCTGGGCAAGACATGCTGAGTCTGTGGACATGAGCTGAGGTCTTGCTACCTGAATACATTGCTGTAGCCAACCTGGGACTTAGCAAACTCTAGCTCCCTAATACACCACATTTTGCAGAGCTCCCCACAGCTGGCTTTGCAAAAGGATAGATTAAGAAGCATACCATCAGACCCAGGCATCTGTGGTGTATAGGATTTATAGCTAAGACATTGCCAGAATCCATGTCTCCAACCATGACCCTCATCTGCCTGTCTCACAGTCTGACAAATGTGATAACAGTCACAAAATTCCACAAGAATGCTACAGTACAGCATCACATGTAGACACCCAAAGCATCCTAAACTGGTCTGGCAATACTGACCCAGGCCTTCATTCCACTCTCTGAATCACAGCCACTAGACAGCTGTGACCACTGGACAGCTGGGGCCGCCAGCTTCTGGCTCACTATATTTCTAATACTCAGTGGTCCCAATCTTTTCCAGAATCATTTCCCTAAAGATGTCATGGGTAGGAACAAAAGGGACAAACAGTAAACCTCAAAGCCACCACTTCATTAGAACAAAACAGGAAATGTGGTAACACAGAAAATCCATCTGCCCATTAGCTACAAAAAACAAACAAACAAACAAACAACAAAAAAAACCACTTAGGGGTCACCATGATCAAAACATACACCTGCCAGTTACTTAATATAGTAGTTAATACTTTATAAAGCTATCAAAAGTCTATCTTTTAAGTAGCTTAAAAAACTCAATTATATTGAGTGTGCTAGTGTTGCTATATATCCTGAGTGGCAGCATTCAACAGGAGAGAGTTAAAAAAGTTTACAAAAAAAAACTGAGACCGGTGGAAGTGGTATTGTACATGCATTTAAGTGAATTGCGGTAGTGGGGGGTTTTCCACTGAATACATTTGCATTTATATCAGCTAGATCTGATGTAATTCTGCAACCAATGCAACTTGAGCACATACATATTTTGTCATGAAAGCCCTCACAGCTGTAACCTTTTGATTAAGTTCTATTGTAAAACTCAGAATAAATTTCAGTCAACCCCATTTTCCATTTGACAGCTTTTATGACTCATTTTACCCAGAAGAACACTTTTATTGGTGTTTTGCCAATATTCAATACAAGAACTCACCTCTGCTTTTCCCAGATTTTTAAAACAATTTTCATAAACTGATGAAATTTTATAAACTCCCACCATAAAGAACACCTAATAAAAAGTGTCAATTCTTGGCTACAAGAATGTGTGTGTGTGTGTGTGTGTGTGTGTGAGAGAGAGAGAGAGAGAGAGAGAGAGAGAGAGAGAGAGAGAGAGAGAGAAAGAGAGAGAGAGGGAGGTCCACTGCTTCTTTTTAGCCCAGGTCCCAGGCATCTGACTTGGCCACCAAGAGGCATCTCAGGTTAGGATGCAAGTAAAAAGGCAACAGTGTAACTCTGAAGCTTCAAGCGAGCACCTGCCATCATTACAAGTTGTTTTATGCACCATTTCATGTGACCAATTAGTGAGGCTAAAATCAGGGAGCTCTGCACAGTGCAACTGTGACGAGATTATGAAAGAGTGGCCTGCCACTAAGTGATCACATTTCAGGGACACAGATAATTTAAAGGACTGCTAATGGTGGCCAGTTGTCAAGTGTGAGTGTGCTGGACACTGTTAGCAAGACTCTCTGCAGCTCCCTTCACATCCAGACATTAGGGTATCCATTCCATAGATGAGGAAACTAAAGGACAGAGACAGAGACGGTTCCGTCCATTACATGCTTGCTGCATAAGAGTGATGGTCTTGGGAGCCCATTCCACATAGAGGGATACTCCCTGAGCCAAGACACACGGGGGTGGGCGCTAGGCCCTATCCCAAAGGATATGATAGACTCTGATGACACCCTATGGAAGGCCTCACCATCCAGGGGAAGCAGAAAGGGTATGTGATAGGTAGGGTTTTAGTTGGGGGGGTAGGGTAGGACAGGAGGGACAAGGGAGCTGGGATTGTCATTTAAAACAATCTTGTTTCTAATTCAAAAAATGTTAAATAAAAAAAAACAGAATCTCCAACTGCTCTCTTACTTGTTAAGAAGTAACTCCATTTACTGGTACAAGTCATAGGAAGCTTCTTGACATCTACAGGTGGTTTAATTTACTACTGAATTTAACCAAATTTAACCAAAAAAAAAAGAGTGATGCTCTTTTAATCCTAAGGCCACAACAGCAGAGTTTCGACATCAGCCAGGCTGGCATGACCCCAAAGATTGAATTGTTCTTACAAAGCAGCGAAGGAGTTAGAGAATGAAAGGACACTCTGCAAAAACCACAGAGTGCTTTAACTAAGGTGGACAGTACTTCCCAACAAGCACCTGAAATCAGGCCTTGTGTGTGTGTGTGTGTGTGTGTGTGTGTGTGTACATGCATATGTGCGTGTGTACATGCATATTGTGTTCCTGGTATGTGTGCATGCATGTGTGTGTGTGAGTGCATGAGTACACCCATACATGAGTGTGTGCATGGGATGGGGAGAGTACAAGAGTACAATGTCAGGCAGGTGTTCACCTCAATGGTTCTCTGTCTTACTTTTTAGTCAGGATCTCTAATGAGCTCATCAATCTGGCCATCCTTGCTGACCAATGAACCACCTTCTCGGTGTTAAGATTACAAATCTGAACTCTGACCCTCATGCTTATGCAGCAAGCACTTAACAGACTGAGCCATCTCTCCAGCCCTGCAATCTTCTCTAAAGATTCCCAAACTAGAACAACTATATCACCATAAGCCTGAGAATACCTTGTTATTTATAAAGAGCCTTTGCCTCGGAAGACTGCCATTTCATATTTTGACTATGAAATTGTATCAACTGGATGATTATATAAGATTAACAATTTCATTTTCCCATTCTGAAATTATATAAAATAACTAATGGCAGTGCCTAACATTTGTCTTATATTTTACAGATATAAATATTTCTTACATGTTTATATCATCTGATGCATAAAGGATAGACGGATATAAACCATGGTCTGGAGCCACACAGAACAGCTCAAAAGAAGTTACAGCAGAGGTCTCAGATAGGTGTTAGAGCCATCTTATGCTTGCTAAAATGTGGGTCATTACCCACAACCAAATTTACCTGTGGATTTAGAGGAGCCTAGGAGCCTGAGGGCATCTCAGTATCACAGCTTAGTAAACACTGACACACATCCAGAGAAAGGGGATGATGTCACCTGGCCAGAACCCAGCACTGTGTGTGAAGAGTGGGAGGGAAGAAGGGTCCTCTGTCACTCTAAGGAGATGACACCTTCCTTGCCATGAAGTTCTTTTCATAATTGGGGACCTCAAGCAGTAAAAAAAAAAAAAAAAAAAAAAAATAGGTTACCCCCATTCCCAAATTTCAGCCATCTCTGCCTCTGCAGACTTTTTCTTTCCTGTACTCAATCAATCCTTTTTCTTATTTTCTCAACCTTATTTGGCACTCTGGGTGCCTTCTGAGCCCTCAGTTGGACCTCACACTTTTCGAGAAGTCTTGCCAACAGTAAACATACTTTAAAATCCAACACCATGTTGGAGTCCCATTGCCAGTGCTCAAAGCACATGCCAGCGGTTCAGCCAGCTACTCAGATCCACATCGGAGTGAAGTTAGGAGACTCTGCTTCTATATACACCAGGGTCACATTCAGAATTCAGGTTGGTTCAGCAGTCTATATCCATTTCTGGGTTCCGACTGTAGGAAGGAAAATGCCAACCCCAGAATCCCTGCACTTGGTTCAGTGCTCCCTGGATAGAAAGAACTCCTCCTTCAAGACACAGGGGCCTCTCTCTCTCTCTCTCTCTCTCTCTCTCTCTCTCTCTCTCTCTCTCTCTCTCTGTGTGTGTGTGTGTGTGTGTGTGTGTGTGTGTGTGTGTGTGTGTGTGTGTGTGTTTACTACATTTAACTAAGAATACTTCAAGAGTGGCTGGAGAGATGGCTCAGAGGTTAAGAGCACTGGCTGCTCTTCCAGAGGCCCTGAGTTCAATTCCCAGCAACCACATGGTGGCTCACAACCATCTGTGATGAGATCTGGTGCCTTCTTCTGGCCTGCAGTCACACATGCAGGAAGAACACTGTATACATAATAAATAGATCTTTAAAAAGAATACTTCAAGAACAGGACCATGTTGTATTGACTCTAAATTCTGAGTGCATATAACCAATGCTCTGTAAATGTATATGAAATAGAAGTCACACCAAGGAAATTAACATATAAAGACATTGGAGGGGGAGCCTACTTTTGGAGCCAGTCTTTGAGTTTCAGCACTTGTCTCTGTCCTTACCCCTCTACTCTACCGGGTCCGAGGTATATCTTCTCCTACATGTGCTTCCTCTAACTCCTCCAGATCTGTAGACTAGATGTGACATATCCTTCAACTTGAGTTAGGCTCTTTTACATTAAATGGCAGTTACTATTATTACATGCTGCTTTATGTGTTTCTTCATCTTCAGAAGGGAATGCCGTCCCTCTCTATCTGGAAAAGCTTGCCCAGATGCTCCACAGAGAAAGACTAGAAGAACATCAAATCCTTACTGTTCCTTATGATGAACATGACTAATTCTGCCTTTCTTGAATGTGTGGAAGCTGATGTTGGGGGGGGATCTGCAGTGGTGTGATACTGGGGCATCCTCATTCTCTTGGGCAGCATGTGGTGATGTGAGGTATTTGTTTACCATCCCTCTGACACCTGCAGGCTGGGTGGTCAATATTTTCATCCTGGCTCATGAGGAGAGAAAGGGTAAGGGGTGGGGCAGCATCTCCTCAAGCTAGGAGGGCAGCATCCACTGTTAGGGAAAGACACGCTTCTATAGCGACTAGTCTAGCCAAGTTGGCCAGTCTAGGACAGTCATGGGAATCCACCCACACTCACATGAGCGCCAATTGAAGGTGAGGATGTAATTATATCACCAGACCCAAGATAAATGATAAGTGGGTGTTTATTAGGAACAATTACACAGAAAATTAAAAAGAACCACTGGAGCATTTCCCTGCTCTCCCTGCCAGATCCGTTGACCCACCACAAAGAGCCACAAAGGAAAGCCATACCTCAAGCTCCTCTCTTTCCACTTCCTTCTGCCTGAAGCCACACCCTATGAGGTGTGGCCACCATTAAAAATTTACTGACAAGACACTGACACACTTCCCAAGGTCTCTGATGTCTTCTGTGTTGGGAAGACAAGACATAAGAAGTCATCCAATCTGGCTATTGCAGAATGATAAGGACATGAACACTGAACAGTGAGCTACCTCCCTTGCAAGAGAGATGGTTAAAGTTGACTGAACTCTGGGAACTGGAGCCAGTTCAGAGACACACCTGGCGATGGTCCCTAAGGGCATGTTTTAGGAAGGGTTAACTGAAGGAAGAACACCCTCTTCCAGAGAAACCTTCCCAGGGAAACTCAGACAAATAGATACAAATATAGGCTATGGTATCTTATATTTCATTCTGTCCTTGAGCTTGCTATGCAGCCAAAGATGACCCTCCTCTCTCTCTCTCTCTCTCTCTCTCTCTCTCTCCTTACCTCTCTCTCTCTCTCTCTCTCTCTCTCTCTCTCTCTCTCTCATCTCTAATGTGCTGGGATTACACGTATGTGTTACCACATCCAGTGTTTGCACTTTTGCAATCAATCCCAGGGCTTCTTATACACTAGGCATACGTTCTCCCAACTGAGCTACATCCCCCAGCCAGATCAGATGATATTCTTAGACATCCCCTTTGATTTGATGAGTTCACTCAGATTTCATAGAATAACAAGGCTCTGCTGAGAAATGATGATAGGGACAATGGCCCTCTACAAAGCCACCTGCAGTTGCTCCGCCATGAGCTTCCTTCACAGGCTTGACATTTGTCAGCTATGATCTTGGGTTGTCCCTTCGATGCAGTCTGTAATTAATATAGCCTAGCTTTGATCTTGATGACCTTGGGTGTCCAGGTGTTAGGATGGCCACCCAGCTCTCAGTGACATAAAAGGGGGCCTCTAGTTAAAGCAAGGATTTCAAGTCAGGAAGAGCAAGGTTCAAGTCTTAGCTCTAGGTGTATTGAGATAATCTTTTTTGTGCCTTGTATGTCCCTCCTTCCTCACCTGCCTAAGGCACCTTCTGATTGATTTAATAAATAGCTAAACAGCCAATTGTTAGGCAGTAGAGGGTAGGTGGGACTTCCAGGGAGAGAGAGGAACTCTGGGAAAGAATCTGAGGCAGGAGATTCACCAGCCAGATGTGGAGGCAGTCAGACATACACTACTGAAGGGAGGTAACAAGCCACATGGCAAAATGTAGATTAATGTAAACAAGTTAATTTAAGTTATAAGAGCTAGTTGGGAACAAGACTAAGCCAAGGCCAAGCTTTCATAATTAATGAAAACATCTCCACGTCATTATTTAGGAGCTGGCAGTCCAAATAAAGTCCTGCTACATTGGTGTATCCCCTTAAGCATATTACTCAGGGCCACAGAGGGCCTAGTTTGTCCAGCTATAAAGCAGAAATAATGATCACACCTGACCTAGTGAGTTATTGTAAGGACTAAATGAGACAGTGTATATCAGTGGTACCTAAAACTTAGTAGACACTAAATAAAAGCTAGTGGCTATTACAACCAACCTGGCTTTGTGTACAGGACCCAGGCCATGTCCTCTGGTGGGCAACAAACAGCATTTGAAGAAATCAATCTTTAAAATAAAGTGTAAATAAATACCATGGTCAGTTCTACTAAGCCTGGTCACTCATCCAGGACACGTCTGTCCAGGGTCCAGTTAGTGCTGGAGATGAGGATGGACTGGATGCCCTAATGAGGAGCAAACAGGTGCTAGAGAAAGAAGACCTTAGAAACAAAAGAACATTTTTGCAACATGTCTTACTAGTTTAACAAAGGACTGAGAGTATACTCCTGTGTCTTTAGGAAATCTGACTTCTTGTTTTAAAAATAAAAAAAAAGGCAAAAATTTAAAAATCTACCTATGTTCATGGCTCCTGAACTCTGACTCAGAGGACAAGTAATGAAGGGATCACTGCTTCTCCAGAGCCTGGTCCAAAAGGACATCCCAATTCAAAGATCCAAGACCTGAGGATGTCGGCCAACAGTAGCTGCCTTGGCAGGCCTACCTACACACATCAGAAAAGCCATCAGGGTACCAACCAAGCCTCCTCCTCTAACTTCTCAACACAGCTTTCTGCAGGGTAGACAGGACCAGGCCACCATGACTCCTTCCATAGTTGCTTATTAAACTGAAGAGGGAAAAGAAACCAATATTTCTCTTGAAGCCATCTCTAGTCTGAAGGGTTTGGATGCCCATCTCATCACTGAGGAAAACACCCTGAGCATTCATTCCCTCTAACATCCATGCTTCCTACACTCTGAAGGTGCCAGGGCAGCTACAGCCAGAGCAGCTGTTTTCTTTCTTTTTTCTTTCCTCCCTTTCCTTTCTTTTTCTTGTTTTATGCATTTGTGGGAGGCAGCAGAAAAGGCTCTCCATTTGGGGGAGCCTGACTGGTTGGATGGAGGGTTAAATAAACAAACAGTAACAACACCAATCAACCTTCTTTGCTTACAGCCCGCAGAGTCAATCTGCCTCCTGGCTGCAGAGCTACCAACCAGCAAAGGCAAACTAATTAGACGAAGACAAACACTTAGGCAATCACACCTTGTGAATGTAAGCGTCTTCTTGTCTCTCAGCTGCCTCAGAGCGTGAGACAACAAATCCCTGCAAACAAGTTCCTCGCTCTCCTTGTTAGTGAGACCTAACGGGTCACAATGGCTAGAGGTGAAAGGTGGCACCTCGTCAGGTAATGACATCTCTCCAACAGCCCATATTAAAGCAGCCTCGCTTGTTTAGACTAGCCTATTTGCACCTACCTACAGAGGGCCTTTTTAATGTAATTATTAGCCTCGGATGCCCTGCTTAGGATTTGAAAGTATCGTTCATTTTCATCTTGCTTCACCAACCGCTGCTATCCCCATCCCTCCTCAGTCACCTCATCTTCCCACAGCCAAGTGTAGAGACAAGCACCAGCCAGAGAGCTGAATTAACAAGAATGAGTTGGCAGGTGAGCTATGTGACAAAAAAGGAAAGAAAAACAAACAAACAAACAAACAAACAAACAAAAACTAAAGGAGTTGACAATAGTTCCCTGTCTGTGGAAACCTTGAAAAAAAAAAAAGGCTTTTCATAGACCAAAAAGCTATCTCAGTAAAAGACCAAACCTGCAGATGTAAAGACAGAAAGGTTGAATCATACAATAAAATTGAGCCAGTAAATAACTGTAAGTAGCCTTTAAAAAAATAGGAAGAAGCTACAATGTATTGACAGGGTGGGTCGGGAATCTAATAACTGCTCATCACAGCTCCAAATTTGCCCTTTGACACCTTAAGTAGCTGGAAGGAATGGTCCCACCTGACCTCCCTCTGTATTATACAAACAAATGTATCACATGTAAAAGTTTGGCTGATCCATTACAGACCTGAAGGTCAAAGACCAGAATTTCTAAGTTCCCTGGATGGTTTGCAACTCTGCTTGCAAGTATCCAGGTCATATGCGGGCAGAGCAGCAAGGCATTTTCATCCATCCACTATTAATTGTTAAATATCTGCTGTTGCTCGGAGCTGTGCTTGCTCGAAAACGATGCAGTTGACTTTGTGTCGAGACGGGTTTCAGTATTGCTCCTGAAAACCGATTGGTGCTGCAGTCGCACCGCAGTTATGGCCATCACTTATTCATGGGTATAAACCAGAAGAATATGATTTAACAGCACCAGCTTAAACTAACATTACAGAAAGCCTTCTGCATGAAGCAATAAGCCCCTCCCGATTGCCCTTCTTTTTCTTCTCTGTATCTCTTGCCCATCACCTCCATCTTCTATCCCCTCCCCTGGGTGGAGGAAGGATGTGATCAGGGTCAATAGTCAGCTTTGAGAAGGGTAGTCAGAGCACAGAGACCTCATAGGTATGGAAGAGCATGGGGTGAACATGGGACAAACATGGGACGAACCACAGGGGGAGAAATATCTGAAGCAAAGGGGTTGTCTAGAGGAACATTCACTATACCCTGCCTTCCTGCTGCCTGGTACAAGTCCTGTGCTAGGAAACAGGGAGCACACATTTAGAAGTGTCATGTTCCCTGCTTCTGTCCACTGAGAGAAAGAACCGATGGTTGCTGTAGAGGACGCCACCCTCAGCCTTCGGATTCCAGACCACCTGCCTAGTGGTGCAAAGACCACATGCTAACATGAATCCAATCACCAGCAAGAGTTTGGTGCTCAAGACTGAAAATGAGGACAAAATCCACACTCAAAATATCAAAGAACAATTGTAAGTGGAGTTCTTACAGAGGAAAACAGAGAAAGGAGAGTTTGGCTCACTCGCTCCCTCTTCAAAGCAGGGAACAGAAATGTTTTGTTCCAAGATGATGACATAGAGCGAGGCCTGAGACAGCCATCCATACTGCACCTACAATTTTTCATAAAAGAGGAGTCAAAAATAAGATTCATGTTTCTTGGAACCATGTTTCTAAAGCCACAAACAAGGAGAAACCCCTCTGCAAACCACAGCCGTGGAGACAGATTTAAAACACAGGCACAACAAATGAGCTTTGGGAGCCCATTCCCTATGGAAGGATACTCTCTCAGCCTAGATACACGGGGGGGGGGGGGGGGAGGGAGGGAGGTAGGTCCTGCCCCAAATGAGTGACAGATTTTTGATGATCCCCCATGGGAGGCATCACCCTCCCTGGGGAGTGGATGGGGGGTGGGATGGACGGTTGGTAGGAGGCATGGGAGGGGTGGAGGAAGAGGGAACTGGGATTGGTATGTAAAATAAGTTTTTTTTAAATAAAAATTAATTTTAAAAAACACAGGCACAGTCCTCTGAACCCACACAACACGAAGGACTTTGGAAGTTACAGAGATGCTCCTTGCCTCCAGTGTCTGCTGCCAGACCAGCTCCAGCTGCACTAAGAAACATCTTCCACCAGAAGCAAAGCCATGGGCCACTGGAAGCATCCAGAGCATCCAGAGGATGACTGGCCCAGCAGCTCCTAACATTACACTTTATGGTTAAGAGTCTTGCAAAAGGAATGGTTACCTGGAGAACACAGTCTCCATCAGAAAGGTGTTACAAGCACGGAGGGACCTAGAAGAATAATGCTTAGACAACAGCCTGCCCCTAGCACCAGCTCAGCCTCCCCTTCCTCACTCTGCAGCAGAGTCTGGGGCCCTGGTGCACATAGGGTGCACGCCAGAGATCCCAGCACCCTGTCCATGTAGATCCAACAGTCTGAAACCACACACATTCAGGTGGCTCAGTCGAATGTTCAATAACTCATCTGGATAAACTCTCCACACAGCTAGAAGGTGATGGAAGGGAATGTACAGAGATTATGCAAAGTCCCTGAGTCAGAGGCTGTATAAAGGATTCAGATCGCACTCCAGTTATTTTATATGGGAAAATAATGAAGTTTTTTTTTAAATACTTGCCCTTGGTGCAACAAAAGAAGGGCACAAAGGCTAGAATAACTATAACATGTTAAAGGCAAATCTGGAAGTGGGATAGGGAAGAACTGTATATCTAAGACACCAAAAATATGTTACAGTCAAAGGGAAGGCTGTGTCAGGGCAGGAAGTAGAAAAATGCACTGCTGTCTTGTTATATTCTGGAGAATTCCAGTGGCATCTCCAAATTACTATGTGTTTTCTATAAAGATGAACTGTTAAAATCAGTGAAAACACTATTTACAGATACCAACTTAGACAATTCTCCAAATGTATGAAAGAAGAAAGGGAGAGGTACAGGCTACAACTCCCATTATAATATCAACTAAGATTTTACTGCCAGTACCATTTGCTTTACTACTGCCTAAACTTCCTTTATTTTCCTACTTCAAGGTGGCTGTTATCGTGCTACAGATACTAGAAGGATTAAGTAGTGCAGCAAATAAAACTACAAAGTGTCCAAATTATTGCACACCCACTAATGTAGTCCTCCAATTCCTTCCTCAAATACCCATTGTTGCATACCATCTCTGATGGCTAATGCTGTATGTCAACTGAGCCAGGTGACAGATGACATCTTTATGGTCAGATGGCAGTTTCGTGATACAACAAAAGTATTTTTAGATATGGTTAGTATTTGTTTTAATAGTGTTTGAATAAAGCAGATTATTTTCTACAATGCAAATGGTGTCATCTAAAGTCAAAGGTCTCAAGACCAAGAATAGAGGCCACCCTCCCAGAGAAGAGAACACTAAAACAGAAATCCTGCATGTGTCTCCAGCCTGCTGCTCTGTGGAATTCAGACACACAGCTATAATAGGGCTATCCTGAGTCTCTATTCTGTCAGTCTGCTCCGTCTATCTTATATAAACATACTATAGATCCTATTGATTATGTTTGCCTGGAGGATGACTGATTATACTCTACTGTATAGGCAGTGCTGTACTTTAACAGATGACATACATGAATTAAAAACGCTATTATCTTCATTTCTAAGAAATGTCATTCAATACACATTCACCCTGTCTTCAGAGTTCCCATCACTGGGCTTGAGCCACAATGGGATGAAGAGATATTGCTGTCTTTAAGTTCATAATCCAATCAAGAAAGTGATGTACACAAATTACAAGTCTATGTTGCAGCACAGGGTAAGTCCTCCAAGAGAAGCAAGGAATGTCCAGGGTTGTTTACAGAGAGGCAGAAGCTGCTACCAGGAGGGATTGGCAAAGGCTTCCCTCAGGAGACAGCATTAAGGCTGAGCTCTCACACCACCAGAAGGTGCTAAAGCCTTCGAACCATTAGAAAAGTCCCATCAGAGGGGTCACAGACCAAAAGCCACTGTCTTGGTTTCTTCTCTGTCGCCTTGATTGGGAAAGAAAGCATTTGTTTCAGCTCACAGCTCAAGTGCTGTCCATTACAGTGGGAAGTCAGGCAATATTAACTGGCGCATCTGGTCCCTTCACACGCACAGTCAGGCAAGAACAGTGAATGTGTGCTCCCTGGTGCTCATCTGGCTTTCACTGCTATTGTATATTCCAGGAAATGGCACCACCCACTGTAGGCATATGGCTCCACTTCTATGAATGTAACCAAGGCAACACTCTCCAGGTGTGCCAAGAGTCCCATCCTCTCAGATGATTGTAGGTTTTATCAAGTTGACATTCAACACGGACTGTCACTGTCACTCAACCAAAAGGTCTGGAAAGCTGTAAATTGAAGAGATGCTCTGCTGATGGGGCTCTGGATAGTATGGTACTCAAAGAATTCCTCAACGGGCAGCCAAGGCCACGCTAGTGGGACTGCACAAAAGATGGTGATTTTACAGTGAAGTGGGCTTAAGCCTTTGATTTACAACAACTGCTGGTCTGAGAGCAGTCACCCTACTCCACCAAGTAAGCCAGGGTGCTGCTTATGTTCACCTGACCTTTTGCGGCACTAGATGATCAAGCAAGAGCAGCCTGGCTGCAGGAGACTTTTTAGAGTGCATGTCAGGGCCTGCTGGGGTCAGACTCAGTTAGTTAGTTCTGCCCATATTACCCAGCTCTGATTTCAGAGTCAGTATGATGGCACATGCTAAGTGTAGAAAAGAAAATTGTATTCATTGTATATTGCTTCCAAAAACAAAGAAGCACGATACCTTTTAGAAATACTCCACACGGTAGCTTAGTCAGTAAAATGCTTGGTAGACAAGCACAAGGACCTGAGTTCAATCCCCAGCAGCCATATAAGAAGAGGGCATGATAGGATGTAACTGTGACCCCGGCGCTGAGGAGATGAAGACAGGCAGATCGCTACAGCTCACAGCCTCGTTTATCAGCAAGCTCCATATTCCAGCAGAATACTTTCTCAGAAAGAGAAAAAAGCAGACAGTTCCAAGGAACAACAACCAAGGCTGACCTCTGGCCTACACACATACACACACACATGTGCACATGCACCACCTACACACAAACACACAGAAAAAAAGCTACTTAAAGCTACCAGTGTTAGGCAAAGTTAAAATCCAAATGCCTTTGAGCCTCAGTTGAATAATTGACTGTGTGGATCAGGGAAGGCTCAGTCATGCAGGAAAATGTGCGCTGGTGCAAGGTCCATATACCCAGCATTGGCCCTCTCCCTACTAGTTCCTACCCCATGGTACAAAGGGTTAATCTGCACTATGTCTAACGTGTACACATTTGAAACAGTCTGCTTCTAGAAGGCCCTCAGATGCTAAAGTGCGACCAGTCCCTAATAGTAAAAGATGTGCCAGCATCAGATTGGAAGTTCCTCTAGACTCTTAATGTTCCCCTTCTAAGTAGAGCACTGGGGAGAACCAGTGTCAACTGCTTGACCCAAATGATGCCATGGGTTTAGCAGCAGAGGCAGTCTGGGTGGGGCAGGATCCAGAGCTCCATCTGGCCCCTCAGTCAGAGGTACCATTAGAGCCATCAAACACATTACTTTCTCTCTCAGAGCTGGCTGGGGGCCTTCTCATTCCATCTGGCCACCTGTCCTTCTTCCTTCACTGTACAAACACTCCTTCATGCTATACCAGTGCCCACACACTGGGCTTTTGTCAGTCACAGCAAAGGTGGACAGGACTCACAGACATCAGCAAATTGCCACCTTGACCAAGGCCTGGCCCCATTCAGCTCTAGACTGCAGAGGACTTAGCTGTCCTTCGGAGACAGAGTTTAAGACAGAATCCAACGATTGCAGAAAAATCAACCATGAAACTGCACCAAGGTGGGAGATACCAGGGCCATAAACATGGAGCAGGAACGCTAGACTCTCCCCAGCCTGACCGCAACCACTTGTCATGAAAACCAAGGTGCCTTTGACTTATGACCAGATGGAAACATTTATGGCCTTGCGTGTCTTAGGAAACAGCAATGCCTTTATGTTAAAACAAGATAACACAAGGGCTCAGTGGCAAAGAGCTCTTACTTCTCTTGCAGAGGACACAAAGTTTAAGAAGAGCTGCTTCTTAAGACACCATGCAACAGAGTTCAAGCAGAGGGGTTTTTTATTAAGGGAAAAGGATTGTAAAAAGGGGAAAGGAGAGGCAGAGACCAGAGTCCAGGGACAGGAGCAGCAAGAGAGGAGAAAGGGGTGGAGAGATGAAGAAACAGGAGAGAAAGAAGGATGGGAGGTGGGCAGGGTCCTGTTAAAAAAGAACATAGTGAATGTGCACAGGTGGTGATCTTAGTGGCTGCAGCTGAGGGTGTATCCTGTCATAACCCCAAGGGTAGGCAGTACAGATGCCTGAATACTAACACCAACATCCACATCACAACTGTAGCCCAGCTCCGTGGGTATCCTAACCCTCTGACCGGCATGAACACACGCAGTCACATAACATACCCATATAAATAATTAAAAGAAATAAATAAAAATCATTAAAAGTAAAAAGATAACACGGAATGGGACACTGAGTATAGACAGAAAAGAGAAACGCACAAATGCTCTTCTTGGCTCCTTCTAGAAATAGCTTGGAATAGCTTTCTGCAGCGCTAACTCGAACCTGAGCATTGGAACTGAAGAAAGTCATGTCTACTTCTGTATGGCAACTATCCCCTCGTTCCCACCCATTATTCCTCCACAGTGGTGCTCACTAAACAGGCCTGTCATCCCCTATTCTAGACACTTCCCAGAAGCATGGTGATGCCATTACCCGTGCTCCATGGGGGGGGGGGTGAGGTGGGAGAGCACCAGAGCAGACATCCCAGGGCATGGAGAATGCAGGAACGCCTGTTGTTTTGCTGCAGCTGTGGCCAGCAATGAAACATGAACCACAAAACTCAACAAACCTACATGGAGTTTATTGGGAAAGGGAGCGAAGGGAGGCGTAGGTGTTGGTCAAATGGGAACAGAGATGGAAGGGGGAAGGGAAGAGAAAAGAGGTAAAGAGACACAGAGACAGAGAGAGGGGGGACAAGAGAGAAGAGGGAGACAGGAAAAGTCGGCTCTGACCTAGGGGAACAGCAGGAAAGAGAGGAGCTCAGAAAGAAAGACCGTTAAGGGGGCGGGATCTTTCTTTTAAAGGGGTCCTTTGCACCTCCATGGAACCCTGGGCTGACCAGGGTACTGCCTGAGTGCATTCTTCCAGGTCACAGGGGCAGGCCGGCATAAGGTTTAAATCATTATAACGCCTTTCCCCCACCGCCCTGAAATATGGACCCACCTTTGTCCCTGAGATAACCTGCTATGAGGAAACAAATGCTAACCACCAGACACGGTCACCTTTATGATTTTTTAAAAATCTACTGCTTATTAATGGACCTGGAGCAGGCCTAGACCTGTGGAGTGAGTGATCAACAAAACCAGGTGCTGATTAATTGATCAAGTCTCAACCTCACCTGTGTCCAGAGGGGTCTCCCAGTAGTTTTCCTTAAAGGTTCTGACCACCTGAGAAGTCCTGCCTCAGAAGTCCCTGCTTTAAGGTGAAGCTCACACAGAGAACAAGAAACACCTGCACAGTGGGCCGCCAGCGGAGGCAGGGCTCGGAAAAGGCCAGAGGCACCTGAAAGCCCCATTCCACTTTTACTCAGCAACTTTACTGTTTTGAAGATCATTGATGTGGAAACAGAACTTCAACTTAGCGTGAACTGGGCAGGATCCCTTCTAGCTGAGGATTTCAAGCGCTCACTAAAATCATGGGCGTTTGGGTTTCATATCCCATGGTGGTCAGAGGGCATTGCCAGCTCGGGGTTGCCACACACTAGTTACACCCTTTGGTGTTCCGGAGCCCTAAGGTCACTCTGGACTTTAGTTCTTGCCTATATTCCGTGATGGAAGAAGGAATGAGAAAAAGTGACTACTAATGAAATATGATGGGGGCTGAAATCCTAACCTCGGCTGCCCTCTTAACTAACTAGACATTTGGCTTCTTTCTGTCTGCCTCATACACAGCTTCAAATAGCCACCATGTTGTTTCTCTGTCGAAGCCCTTCAAATGATAGACCATCCGTGGAATCGCTCTGGTCCCATCGGCCAGATGTGAAGTTTCCCATACTCTGGTATCAGGTCACTTAGAAGCTAATTCTGGTTCTGTCCATTCTCCATTGCAGGTCCCAGGGCTGGTAATTTAACCTCCACATCCCAAACTACCTATCTGTGAAAGGGGAAGAATAATACGACCTACATCAAATAGAGGTGAGAAGCAAAAACTCGGACCCATGAGAAGCACTTAACAGAGTCTCTAGCATGTGCCATTGTTTAGCTGGAGCTACAAGCTGTCACTGGTCACCAGGAATGCCTACTAAAGAATGCTGGCCAGTGAAAAGCCCATCACTTACTTCCCTGTGTGTGTGGTCTCCCTCTCTCGTACTTTCCTTACCTGGTTAAGGAGGCCCCCTCATGACTCCCAAACTGGAGGGCTTTTGCTTGTGCACAGGAGAAATTAAAATTGTACACCCTATTAGTTACTTGTCTAAACTGGGACTAAACCCCTGAAAAGAAGCAACTCGAGGGAGGAAGAGTTTCTTTTGGCTCAGTTTAAGAAGGGATACAATTTGTGGTGAGCAAGGCCGCTACTCTACAGTCAAGAAGAAGGAGAAAGGAAATGGACTGGGCTATCAAGCCTCAAGGACCACCCCCAGTGACTCATTTCCTCCAACAAGTCTATGCCTCTTAGAGACTACACAGCCTAACAAAGCTGTGTCTCCCCCTGTGTACCAGTACCAGGAACCCACACACATGACTATGGGGGCACTACCCAGCCAAGCCATAGCACCCACCTTCACAGACACCGTCTGGAATCACAGCTCTGTTTCTTTGCGGAGCTCCTTAAATCCACTCAAAATGAATATTGAAATTAAGCACAGAGAGTGTATGTCGTGTCTGACATACGCTGTACTCTGGAGATACCTTTCAAGACTTTTGGTTGACAATTGTATACCAGGAACAATCCAAGTGTCTATATCAAACTCTAGCCCTTTGAAAGTTCCCACATATGAGAGAGGAAGAGCAACAACACAAACTCGTTTGTCCACCGGGTACGTGGCTGGTGGAAAAGGTCTGACAGAGCACAGAAACTTTCCCGTGTAGAGCTGTCATGCATACTTCTCTCACTTCCCACCAACATTTAAGGTTACAGTGGCTACCAGAAACATAAACCAGAACAAGGAGAGTAGCCTGTCTGTAGTTAGCAGTTACTGTATTTATTCTCATTCAGATCTGCTGTTGACTTCGTCATTGTGTCCAGCCCCATGGCTGCCTTGAGAGGGCATTTGGCTTGCAACATCCATTTTCAAATTTTTCTCTTGTGAACAGAAATTACACTTAATAGTGGTTCTTCTGACATTCATGGATGGTCTCTGTAGTTGGCATAAGCCTGCATCCCTTTCTGCTTAAAGCGTTCTCAAAGAACGCTTCCCTTAAGAACACCTTTGCTCCATGCTGTCTCTTTACCTGATGCTTCTGCCCTGGTAGATGGTGGTTTTAAGCTGCCCTGATTGGTCTTTAAAGAGGCAAGGCTTAGGACTGCAGAGATGGCTCAGCAGTTAAATGTGCTCACTGCTCTTGCAGAGGACTCTGGTTCGGCTCCCAGCATCCACATGGCAGTCCACAACTGCCTGGAACTCTGGTTCCAGACTATCTGGCACCCTCTTCTGATGTACATGGACTCATGCACACAGGTGTTAAAGAATTCTTTGATGATTTATTATAATGTAAAATCCATGCACAAATATTAAAGAATAAATAGGAGACCTGAACAGAACCGCAAACCACTGCCTACACCCACCTTGCTCCTTGCTCCAAAAAGACAGCCCTTTCCTCAGGTCACATCTATCCCAAATGAAAACCCCGGCTCTTGGACCAAAATTCTCCTCTCAATTGGCTAGCAGACTGGTGACAGAACTCCCATAACACACATGTGGTGCACATACATTCACACACATATACACATAAAACAAATAAATTTACGTTTGAATAGAAAAACAAAAAGAGATAAAATTTTATGGGCTCCTCTGGGTGGAATTTGGACCACGAGTGGCACAGCAGAGCAGTTCAGGGTGTAGAGAACCCACTAACACAGCAGAGGGGATCGATAAGCAAGACCAGAAAGGACCTGGTGTTTTCGAGCAGGAGTGTTTTGCCTGCACATATGGTTGTGCACCAGTTCAAGCTGGGAACTCACAGAGGCCAGAGGAGAGCATCAGTCCCTGGAACTGGAGTTACAGACAGTTGTGAGCTGCCAGGTGGGTGCTGGGAGTAGAACCTGGGTCCTTTGAAAGAGCAGCAAGTGCTCTTAACCACTGTTCCATCTCTCCAGACCCTGTTAACCTCACTCTCTCAATTAACACAAACCCATTAAGGAAAGTGTTTCTCTTTTTCAATGAATAACATTTGAAATAAAAACTGCAATAAACATGCCATATAAGTGAGTGATCATACATGCCCAGCTGTATGATCATACATGTCCCCAGTCTCAGCTACGTGTCAGCAGCAACTATATCTAATACAGAAAGCTTCAACCTGCCCCAAAGTGTCTCAACTGAGAATCATTAATTTAAAATTATGGACATATGATTAGGAAGTTCTACATAGAAATTTTTATCTTGAGTTCTTTGATCTATCAATAAAGTTTAACATCATTCTGTGTTATGTTTTTAAACCATCTCCCGAGTTACTCAAGATAATTTATTAGTTGGAGGTATATACCCAAGAGAAACAAATTAACTTTCACGTAATTTCATGCTCTTAAAAAGAAATGGGTTTATTTCAAACTGAGGCTTTTCACAGACAGAATGGAAATGAGTTTGTGGTAAAAGGCTAGAGCGTGGCATTTCTGAAAATTAAGTAACCAATCTAAAATTGGCCTCTAGAGCTTCCCACCCAAGCTTGGCCTCCACAGAGAATGTCACTGCCAGACATGAACAGCCGCAAAGCCTCAATCTCTCTGTAGTCCCAGCAGGAAACAACCCTGTTAGCCAGTGTCCTGACCACGGTTCCTGTTTCCATTTTGTTTATTAATTTTACCTTTTTAGATTAAGAAAAAACATATATTTGTTACCGTGTCACATGGCAACATCTTGTTCACTCTTGCAACATTATCCTCACTGCAGGTATTCACAGTATATGAAATCAATGCATTAAAAATTACATTTCCTTCAAATGAGCTAAGATCTGTGCCTTTGTCCTGCACACCAGCCTATTGTGCCATTCTTAGCTCTTCTATTCTGGGTCCAGGTCCAATAGTACCATTGTGACATTAATGATGCCACGGGTGTGTGGCCCAAAGTTTTTGAAAACTGTTCTTTTTCGGGTAAGTGTTTCTGTGTACAAAGTGGGCTTCCTTGGCTTGTATGATTCTTTGACTATCCGTCATTAAACTTCCCTACAGATCTCTCCTTATTTTTAGTTGTTGTCATTTTTTTGATAGTTTAAAGCTACTTGCTCACCTATAAAACAGAGGCTATTATTTAAAAAAATGAAAAAGAACCAAAGATATTTTGATAGCCATGAATTTTAGTAAAAGACAAGTGTAGAAACATCATTCTTGAGTTTTTGTACATGATAAAAAATGTGGGGGTCAGGGGAGGGAACTGATGAGTTTACAGCAAACGCCCAAAGCTTTGTCAAACCAGCTGGTGTGTGTGTGTGTGTGTGTGTGTGTGTGTGTGTGTGTGTGTGTGTGTGTGTGTGCGTGCGCGCGCAGCTAGTAACAGAAATGTCCATCAGTCATTGACAGCTGTAGGTCTGGGCTGAGTGTCCTCTCTCACTCTTGCCTCTTCCCTCAGGTTGGGATGGAATAAAGGGGCCAGGATGGGCACAGCAAAAGGCGGCAAGGGCTCAACTAAGAGGCCTAAATCCAGATGGAAGATGGCTTGCTGCAGCCTTCACCTGTTAGGTAAAGTTTAACCCCTGCAAAGCGGGTCACTTGGCAAAAATGGATGGGAAACACAAGCTTCAGGGTACAAGGCGGGCAGAGGCAAAGGAGAGGTTCTGCTGCATATGGTGTTCCATTAATAGCTATCACACTCCATAATGGGAACATTTTTATACAAATGTGTTCTTTGGAATCCAGCCAAGAGCAGGGCACCCTAGTGAAATCACAATGCGCAGCTAATGAGATATTTTTGGTGAATTTGGCACTAGAGACTAATAGAACAAATTTGTCCCCAAAATGTTAAATCATTTAGCACTTCTTTGGAGGTGCTAAGTGCATCTAGAACTTTACAAGGCTGTCAATAAAAATTAGAGACTATTCAGAAAGCCTTCGGTCTTGGCTTGCGATCTTTTATCTTCTGTTGAGAGGGCTGCAGTGTACCTGAGTGAGGAGACTGAGTGTAGCCTTCCCGCTGGGAGATCCAAGTGGTTGGGCTGAGCTGTAAATGTGTTCCCCTGACTGAGGAGAGAGTGAGTAGTCTTCACAGGCCATTCTGATGGGCTGTGGTTCTTCTGCGATCACGGATCTCCTCCCTTTGTCCTTCTGTCCATTAATGCCCTCTCTTGGCAGTGCATTCAGACATCCAATCCCAGTCTCGCAGCAGAACTTCACTTCCTTGTCAGATAGCAACCATGTGAGCAAAGCTTACCATTTCCTCTCTACCTGCCCTCAGCCCTACACTTCTGGTGGTGGTGGTGGTGGTGGTGGTGGTGGTGTGTGTGTGTGTGTGTGTGTGTGTGTGTGTGTGTGTGTGTGTGATGTGCGTGCAGGTGTACATGAGCACACATGGAGCCCAGAAGTCTATGTTGGATGTCTTCCTTGATCACCCTCTGCCTCATTTTGTGAGAGCCTCTCACTGAATCTGGAGCTCATCGGGGATTCACCCTCCTGCACACCCCCCCCCAACCCACAGTGGTAGCTTGTGCCGCCCCAGCTTTTAGATGGGTTCCGGGAATCCAAACTGAGGTCCTCTTACATCTTCCATCACAGGCACTTTACTGCATGAGCCATCTCTCTAGCCCCATCCCTTGGATTTTAAAAAATAAAGGCATCCAGAACTCTATCCAGTCATACTCCCTCACCTTTAGGCATCCTGCATATTGACAGAAGATGAATCTTCATTAACTCACACACTCAAAAAGTTGCCCACCTATTTGGAAACTTTGAATAGCTCCCTGGTCCCTGCCACATCAAGCCTGAGTTAGGCCATCGACTGTCAAAACCCTTTATAAGATGACCCCATTCAGCCAAGATAGCCTTCTTTTCCAAGAGCTATCGTAGCCTGTTTGGCTCAGGAGAATCATTAGGCATCACAGAGTAAATAAATCCCTGCTACTGCTTACCCTGGAGCCCACTACAGAGAGTGAGCAAGTTACACCGAGTGGCAATGTAAGAAACAATAAAACATGGAAGTAAAGCCTGCGGTTTAGAGCCCCTGCCCCAGTGAATAACAATTTAGAGCTTGGGTTTAAAAAACATGGTTATTTCCTTGGTCTACATCCCACCCCTACCCCACAAGAAGACCCCTCCCCATAAATCTAAACCCAGGACAAGTCTGTGGGACTAGGTTTTATGCTTCAGGAACAAGTAAAGCAATTTCATTGAGGTGGTCCCACACATGTCCCACATGGTCCTCAGATATTCATGGTGCCTCTACATCATCACTTCTCCAATGCTCCTCTTTAGGGTCATTCTCCTCTCCAGGCCATCCATCAAATTCCCATTCTGTAAGCTGGTCCTGTTTCAGGACTGTCTGAGTATTCTCATCCTTCAGGGTTTAGTCTCCAGTAGAGTCCTTCTGAATACTAAAATCAGTGTTCTCTCTAGTCAATCACTTCAAATCCTCAAGGGGAATAAAAGTCATCATTTGAATGGGGTTGTAGCTCAGTTGGTAGGATACGTGTGTGAAACCCTGGGTTCGATGCCCCAGCATCACACAAAACTGGCCATGGTGGTGAACACCTACAAGCCCAGAACTCAGAAGACATAGGCAGAGCATTAGAAAGTCAAGGTCATCATTGGATACACAGCAATTTGTGACCAGACTGGGCTACATGAGCTCCCATCTGGAAATAAAATAAAACCTACATTTCACAAAGTGCTGTGATCATAAGTTTCTAATAAATACTTTTTGAACAACCAAAATGCACACTTTCATTATATCCCTATTATGCTCATAATGGAGCTCAGTATATTTAATGGGCTCAGAAAGATCAAATTAGTCAGTGATTATATATGTTTGTAAAGCAGCTTTTACAAATCAGATACCATGTTGGAATACTCTACCAGCACACTTGCTATGACAGAGAAGGTTATGATTTTGGAGCTGTCCCTGGAAACAGCTTCCTTCGATCTAAATGCAGGTACTGTGAACCAAGGCCATTCCTGGGCCACAGGGTCTAAAAAGGATGCCCCATAATGAAGATCTCCTGTGGTTTTAGAAGATGCTAGAACTAATGGTGGAACATATTGAGTGCTTGAATCACCATGGGGAAAGGCTCTTCCTGCCAGCCAGGAGCCCCTGGGTGGGACTGTTACATCTATGAAAATGAGGCTTTTATTGCAGTTGGCTTCTAAGAAATCTGAGGTTTGTTACAACAAACCAGTCACTTACCTACTTCCGAAAGAATAAAATTACTGCAGAGAAGAGCTGTTTGAGATGAGAAGCAATTAAACCCTCATGCATTAATACATGATGAGTTATCAAACTGACAGCTAATTGGCTTCCAGAGAGTGCCCCTGTACATTTAATGAGGGGTTCAGGCATGTTCACAGGCCGTAGGAAAATAATTTGACTGTGTTCCAACAAACCCAGGCCCATGTTCACAAGGATCGAATGAAGATACTTTAGTCACCTATCTTCGGCCCAATCATTTTCCTAGACTAGAGAGCTATATAAAACGGAAATGGTCTGGAGGTCTTCATCTGGCTAACCCATGAACACCCACAAAGTCAAGATCTCTAACACCAAATTCTTCCTCTCACACTCATCTCTCCTCTTGGATGCCTTGTCTGTGGCACTGGCATCTATCTGGGAATGAGTGCTCACTCGAGCAAGCACAGGCATCATGGTCTGAAGCACTAGACAGGGCTCTCACTGCTGTGTGCACTAGACAGGGCTCTAGCAGCCATAGGAGCTGTGTGCAGTAGACAGAGCTCTCACTGACACAGGAGCCATGTGCTGTGGTCATTTTTTGTGTGCTCTCCAGATCATCAGCTTCTTTAGGACATCTACCCAATGCAAGAATAAATAACCACCAGCGTAGATACAGGCTAAACACAACTGTACAGCAAACATCTTCCGAGAACAGAAAAACCTTCAAATCCCTGAGGTTGGGCAAAGAGTCTATAAGTGTGTCAATGGAAGGATCTATAAATAAGAAACTCATAAATTGGACTTTATAAATGCTGAGAGGGTTTGGAGTTTAAAAGACACTATGGGAAAAATAATAAAAAACAAGTTAAAAGCTTTGTATCTCATGGATGTGGCAAATGACAGCATACACCTGTGCATGCAACTGACAACATACACCTGTGCATGCAACTGACAACATACACCCATGCAAGCAAATGACAGCATACACCTGTGCATGCAAATGACAACATACACCTGTGCGTGTACCACTTGCTGGGCAGGGATTCAAGCACTTGCACATGTTTGACATATGTGTGTACAATCCTTACAATTATTTTATTAGATAAGTACTCTTACCACCTAGAACTGTGGTACCAAAAAGTCAAATAACTTCTCCAGTGTCATATATTTGGATGCCTGTGGAAGTGGACTGTCAAATCACAGTGATTGGTATGTCAAAAAAAAAAAAAAAAAAAAAAAAAAAAAGGTTTCATTTTACCCAAAACATCCAGGAAAGGAACAGCATCTTCAGTAATTTGTTCTTTTTCCTTTCTGTAACAAAGAATAGGCCTTAACAAATCAAATACAAAGTTCTTTCTCATCCTTTTTGCTGTGTTAAAGAGACATTTCAGCTAACACTGAGGAGAGGCAGGAGTCTATGTTGGCTATCAAAAGCAAACCTGTTCATCTTTATTCTACTCCAGTTTGTGAATTTAGATCATTTTGAACACAAAAGAGAATAATGGTTGTCAGTGACCCACAGTCACAAGCCCTAGTGTCACCCACACATGCGCAGCCATCTCTCCTGACCATGAATCGCCCCTTCTCAATTCATTATCAAATATGCTCCATGTCCTTGCCTTACCATCCTCTGTGTGTGTGTGAAGTTCAGGAAGTGTCTATGACAGACCAAATTCATTCTTCCTATACATTATTAAAGTAAATCTATTGGCGATGTCTAGACTCAACTCTAAGTTACAACTATTTTCTGTCCAGGAAAAAAAAAATATGTTCCAGCCATAAGAAACCACATGGATATTTGGATAGCAGTAACATGCACTTAGCCGTACTACACAGCATCAGTCATTCAAAGTTCCACTATGAAACTAACATAAATCTGAATGAAGAAATGGGACCCTCCTTTTTAAAATAATGAGATGGACTTGTAATTCACTGACCATTGACTGAAATGCTTACATTAAGATATAACTGGAGAAAAGTCAATTTGTACAAGTGGTCCTTGAAAAAAACCAAGATTTCTTTCTCTCCTACCCTGGCTCTACCTGCCCTCTAGATTAAGAATGTTGGTTTGCTCCTTTTTGCTGAGGCCAAATCAATCATTTCATTTCCTCATTACACATTTTAGACAATCGCAACAAATGAAAAATGGAATTTGACTTGCTAATGTTTAATTATTGATGCGGTCTTTTGAAAACATATTTGGTTCTCTGAAACGGTTTCTCACAACTGTGCTCTGTTATTCGATGGTTCTCTATTCTGTTTGTTCTTGGCCTCTGAGTTCCTTTTCGATTTTCTGCAGAATAGCAAGCGCTGCGTCGCCCACTTTTGAAATGTGTCTTTAGGCATGCTTTTGTTTGACAAGTAATGCCAACACCGAGCTGACAAAGTCTGTTTGAAAAATCTTTTCCAGGTATACAGGATCAGTGAGCCTGTTCAGTGTATACTGTGATTAGAATTTCCTTTCAGATATTTATATCAACATCTCAGTTTTAAGGAGAGATGTTTTTTGAATCTACCTGTCACCAAAATATGTAAAAGGATAGAGAAGTCTATCATTTATATATTCAAATGTGGAAATGTTTTTGTGGGTAAGCATTGATATGCCCCTCTCCTGTCTAAAGGAGAGGAAGCAGGCTCCAAGCACCAAGTCATCCACACCCCAGGAGATGGATTCTTCCCTTCCTGGGGCGCTGGAACAAAATCTGGCCCCCAGGTAAGTGCTTCAGGGTTAATGTAAACAGATTTAGGAGTTCTCATCACAGGGCCCATCACTTGCATGCTTGTCTTTTGGGGAGAAATGGGTGCAGCTGTGTGCAGAGACAGCACCTGGGGAGGGGGGAGTTTGTGTTTATAAATCTACATATTAAACATACAACATACACCCTGCCGATTGGCATGTATACATACCTGACATTCCTTTTCCTCTAAGACTGCCAGCATTCAGCTCAGTTCAGCCATACCCATTGGAACATGCAACTCATTCTACCTGAGACATTATCAAAAGACAACCTTGGTTTCAAATATACATCATTCCAAAATGCTAATCGCTTTGACAGGACAAGATCTAGCGCATTACAGAATGGATTTTCACCTGGGTGGCCAGTGTCTCACCTCAACTCCAGCAGGCAGGCTTACCCTAATTTGCTATAAAAAAATAAAAAAAAAAAGCTTCTAGTGAGGAGGTCCTTCATCCTGCCTCAAGCAATGTGACAGACTTTGATGATCCACCATGGGAGGCCTCCCCCTCTCTGAAGAGTGGATGGTAGGGGTGGGATAGGGAGAAGGTGGGGGGAGTGGGAGGACAGGAGGGAGAGGGAACTGGGATTGTTATGTAAAGATTGTTTTAAAAAGTAAGGAAAGGAGGGAGGAGGGAGGGAGGGAGGGAGGGAGGGAGGGAGGGAGGGAGGGAGGGAGGGAGGGGGGAAGAAAGAAGGAAGGAAGAAGGCTTCTAAAATGTTAGCGTGGCGGTCATGGCTGCCTAAAAGATCACATGCTTCTTAAGTAATTATTGGATATTTTAAATATTTACGTCACAGTCATTTTAGACTTGGCTGGTTGGTTTGAGTAACTTAGTGATGAGAGTAAGCCCCACAAGTGTCTCCCTGAAAGTGCTCCCTTGACTCTCCCAAAGAGGACTTCCTGTAACATCTGACATATCTCTACCATTCAGGCTATCAACTAATTCAGAGTGACCTCCTCCCAGTCTAAAATTTATATTATGGAGCTGAGGGATGTCTCAGCAGTTCCGAGCCACTACTGTCCTAGTTCCCAGTGTTCAAGCAAGAAATGGGACCCATCCCTAGGTGGAGACTGGGCTGTTGTCTCCTCCCTTAATAGTTAACACAGTTCACAGGCCTCTGAATTCAAATACTGAAAGGTAGGAATGAAGGATACTTTTCTCTGGAAAGCACTGAGCACTGACAAGCTTTCTTTTTCATCTGTGTGGGTGCAGAGATGGTAATGCACACCAATGTGGGCTTCTAAATCCTGCAGAGAAGGAGAATTAAGGAGACAGGATGAAGGGCTGCACACCAGCAACCTGTACTGAGAGCATCATCACTTGTTACCTAGGGTGAGGGAGGCAACCCCACTTTGATGTCCATCCCAGAAAAGGCTGGTTCTGAAGGGACCATCTCCCCATTTCGGCAGTCATAACAGCCAAATACATACTTGCCTGGCCTTGGCTTGGTCACTAGAAGGTCAGATGCCTGCCTCGTGGTAAGGAACCAATCAGAAGTTAGCTGGTAGTGCCATGCTTTATGGCTCTGGGTGTGCTTTACGGACAAGTGCACAGCAATGAGGTGCAGAGCATAGCAACCACCCTGGGAGGGCCTATGGGCCATAACAACCAGTTGACCAATCAACACAGGGCAAACCTTCTAAGCCTGGAGGCACACCAGTACCCCTAGACATTCCCCTTACACTGCCCTACAAGATCTCTCTGCAGTGGCTTCACAGTGTCTTTCCTAGCCATCCGCCATGGTGGGTGGATGAAAGACCCAAGCTAGCATGGGGTTAGCTCGTTAAACAACTACAATAAAGCCTCATGCTGTTTGTATCAAGCTTTTGCCTCCACATGGTGATTGGGGTGGCCTCGGTCCTGGACCAAGATCCTGGGGGCCTGAGCCTCCAGAGGTCTTACAGTTACTTGGGCTGATGTTACATGGTGTGCTTTCTACATACATAAAAGAAAAAGAAACATGTGGTAAGAGGTTACATCACTGTGTTTTACACCAAAGCAGTAAAAGGCTGAGTACTAAGCCAGTGATGATCAACGGCAATGAAAAAAAAGCTATGCTTCTCTGTCTCCTTGTGGTTTGGCTTACTTAGTGTTTTTGTTTAAGCCCTTCCCACAGACTGACAGGCTAAACTCATGCCAGACTCAGTGTTGTCAAAAAAAATTTTTCCAGGATTGTCTCTGTCCTTTGGGACAGAGAATGTGTCAGCATCTGTACTGATGAAGGAAGACAGAAAGAAATCAATGTCATTGCACGCCAGGGGAGGAGTTTCTACAGCTATCCACTTTGCTTTGCATTTCTGCTAACTTTCGCTGGACACATTATACAAGGTGTCTTGTTTTTCTGCAGAAATTCCAGAGTTCACTATGAATCCCCAAGATGAGAATACCTAATATATTTGGGGAGGTGTTGCTATGCTCACAAATTCAAATGATACAAACAAATCGGGCTTTGCCAAACATGTCTAAAACCAGATCCCCATTAATGCCTACAGTCTACCAGCTTAGGGAAGAGGGCCCCAGAGAGACACACTTCAGAATTCCATAACTACACCCACTTCAGGGTCATTTCTGGAGTGGAGAGTCGATAATCATTTGTTTGGGATGCAGAAGAGGTGAGCAGGGAATTTGAAAGGTGAGGGAGGGAATATTCTTACTGAGGATAAAATGGAAATTATTTACTCTAGCATTCCTCATTATCCTCTTGATTTCCACCATACTGACACTAAGAGTCCCTCTTATCTCCCACACACACACACCCCTCTGCTCTTACAATTCTCTATTCCCTTTGATTTTGTGACAAAAAATTTGCAAGTCTGAAACATGTATTTTACCTGCAATGTTAATATTCAAGCCCCACGGAGTGAAAGAGGAATGGGGAAGGGTCTACTTTTCTCAGCCCTTTAGAATGAGAAAAGTCTCACAGGCAGAGAGTCCTGTCCACTTACCCCTATGTTAGTCACGCTGTTTCTCCTGGCTTTTCCTAGGATGGTCATTTCATGCTAAATTCTCTGTTTGTGACAAGACAGAATAAAAAAGAGCATTTTTTTAAAAATTTTTTCTTAATGTGTCTGGATGTTTTATCTTCATGTATGTCTGTGTGCCACATGACTACCCAGTGCCTACACAGGCCTGAAGAAAGTGCTGGCTCCCCTGGAACTGGAGCTGCAGAAGGTTGTGAGCTGCCACCTGGGTGCTGGGAATCAAACCCCGGTCTTGCAGAAGGAGCAGTTAGTGCTCTTAATGGCTGAGCCATCTCGACAGTCCCAAGAAGAACACTTATAAAGTATGCCTGATTTTGAAAATAGAAGAGGAGGAAGATGGAATGGGAAGAGGGAAGGGGAGGAGGGAGGAAGAGAGAGGGGAGAAGGCAGCGGCAGCTAATTGCTTTGCTCTGCTCCTTCCTCCCCTCCACCCTTTCATTACTACAAATACATTTGCTCCTGGTCTTTTGTTGAGACCTTTTCTTGAAAAGGAAGCCATCTCTCAAACAAAAAATATTCTCAGGGCATGGGTAGGAAAATCCATTAAAGAGTTTAATTCTGCTAAAATAAGATCCCTAGCTGCCCAGTGCCTGAGGCAACTCACACAAAAGGAGCTGTTTGAAAGCCTGAGTAAGAAGGCACCTGAGTGTGAACGTTGGTGCGTGCACACACACACACACACACACACACACACACACACACACACACACACACAATCTCGCCGGCACAGTAGAGCCCTGTCCTGTGATGTAACTCCCTAAAACTCTGACCCCAGTTAAACTCCTGAGTCATCGGCACCACACTCTGTGGCAAGCTTGCAAGGATGAAGCTGGTTTCTCAAGCTCATCGAACTGTGTTAACCCTGGGATCCTAAGTCTTGGTTTCTCCATTGTTAAAAATCAATAAAAGCTGATTTAAAAATTTATCTTACACAGTTTTCCTTTTAAAAAGTACTTCTACAAACTACTTAGCACCATGTCCAACATGTAACTGGCATCCAATAACTATTATTGTCTTTCTTCCCCAAAATTATCCCTACCCAAAACTTGTTCTCCCTTAAATAGAGAAGGGGTGAGGAAAACACTAAATAAGATATATGGTCTTGTAAGTCAGCAACTTATTGTGAGCCTGCAAGCACTCAACCAAAACAAACCACAAACACCTCATCTTCTAAATAATGTGTGCTATATTAATTGCATGCAAACCACGTGCCAGCAATAATTTATCCCAAAGGAGGGCTGTGCTTGTTGATAACGGCCCTGGGTCTAAATCAACAAGTTGGTGTGACTTAGATTATTTCCCAATTTGTGTAGTTTGGGAAGCAATCTGAAAAGGTCCCCCCAAAAAAAGTCCCTGGGAGAAATACAGGGGGCCTTTGCTGTGTAACTCACCATTTTCAGGGGGGCTCGTGTACTCTGACAAAGGAGACTATGTAACTGGGCTGTGACTGTCACCAAGCTGCCTCTATTTAGGTAGTTATAACAAACAAGGTATGTGTCATTATAGGAACAATTCCTTAAACAAGGGAGGAGACTGTTGCTGTCATGGAGATTGACCTCCAGTTCCTTTCCAAACAGAAGGTGAGGTGAAGGGGTGAGATTGAGTGTGGCATCAGCAAGACTCTGCAGACCTTCAACCTCAGTACCATCCCTGTGTATGCTCACACTGACCATAGACATCAAGTCAGATGCCCAAACTTGCTAAAAAAGGTAACGTCTCTCTTCGGTAAGAAGTCAAAGTGGAGCTGAAAGCAGCTTCACCACCCAGTTCAGCTGGAAGAAGGTTGGGGGTGTGGGAATCTGTGGGGCTGCAATGAACCATGGCTTATGACGAGCCCGGAGGCCTGTTCTGAAGCTCATCTCCCATGGAGAGAAAATGTAAGAAAACAATGAAGTCACTGGCTACACTCACGCAGCTTGAGTTGTTCTAGTGACTGGAAAGCTTAAGTGTTTTCATGACATCCCTTTCTAGCAAGATTTTTTTCTTCTAGATGGGAAAAAATATTCCAGTTAGCTCTCACTCTCCCAGCAAAACAAAGCAAAGCCTTTGGTCTGGCTTGTGTCCCATCATCATGGGACTATCCACCTAATGAAAAATAAAATAAAAATATAATTCAGTTCTTCATCAACCTGTAGTTCACAAGGGCATCTCACCTCACATAAAAAAAAAGGTCCTCCCCTCCACCCCCGGGAATCTGTCAATGGAGCCTAATAACAACAACTGGAACATACTGGCCACATGCCTCATCCCTAGAATAGGGCACCTCACAATAGCCTCTGTGACCCAGGAGGCCCTGGCACAATAAGAGGACTTCCTCAGAGGCACACTCTTGGTTTGGGGTATTGCTGTTTATTTGTAATACATGCTTACCAGTGTAATTGGTGACCACCAGCTTTCTGTCCTGTCTTTGTGAGCATGCAGATTGGCAATTTGGAGATGATACTTCCTGTGACAATGACCCAAAGGCTAGCATGCAACTATTGGTTCGTTTTTAGCTCATCCAACAATAATACTCAACAAAATGTTGTGCTAGGCCTTCTATTGCTGGAAACTTGATCGCCCCTAGGAAAACTAGTATTCCATTTGAGAAATATGAAAGAAGAGGCATGAAAATATCTGATCATCACCTCCAGGTGACAGTTAGTACTTACATGGTTGTTACTATAAATCTTTCCGCCAAAAGCCACCTGAGCCCCACCGCCACATGTGAGCTTTACGCCAGTAGCCCGCCTGAGTTAGGACCCAAATGAATACACAGAAACTTGTATTAGGTACAATGCTGCTTGGCCAATGACTAGGATCCTCATCTGTTAGCTTAGTCTTAACTATCATAAACCTACATATTTTATAAGACTTATTTTATCGGACGCCTTATTGGCGTCCCTCTTTGCCAGTGGATCACATTGTGCCGCTGGAGCAGGATCGGAGGGGAAAAGAGAGTCCTTCCTGTTTCTCCTTCGCTTAAATATGAGTCTCCTTGCTATGTCACTTCCTGCCTGGATCACCACTTCTCTACTACATTTCCCAGAATCCTCTTTGACTCCTAGTCCCGTCTAACTTGCTGTCTCATTGGCCAAACAGTATTTTATTTAACAATCAATAAGATAAACATACACAGTATATTTCCCATCATCTCCTCTTTTCTGTCTAAATAAAAGAAGGATAACTTATCTTTTATAATAACTGAAGAAAACTATAACCATAACTATCTGTCTTCAACTCTATCAAAGACCACAGAAGGATAATATATAAACTCTAGAATTGAGAGAGACATCTCGCTACCTGGACAGTCACCCAAAGTTCCTCTGTAACGTTGGGGCATCCATCTTCAGCCCATAGGCCACAGTGTGTCTGGCACACTTCTCCATTTTAACAGGAACCCTTCAGCACTGTCTTGTTTTGTAAGTTCAGCAGTCATTTTCTTATGGGTCCTGCATGTCCAGTTTATACAGCAACAAACAGTCCAGGCAAGAGCAGTTTCTTTCCCAAATGGCTAATCTTGCCATGTTGAAAGCAAACTCCATAACGAGTTTCTTCGATGCCCATCCTCCTTTCTGACATAATTGGTATGCCAGGAGCAGTTGTGTCTCACTGCCAAGAAAAACCCTAAACCATTTAAATGCCATATTTCTGTAAGTCTTTGAAAGGTTTGAAGAATACCTAACCATCTCAAATACATCTCTATATCTAGAAAACCTAACTAACCTAATTATAAGTTCTGACTATTATAGGTAAAAGATCTGTATAAACACAATACCTAAACAAGAGGAGACATATACATATCACAAAATTGACCTTAAAGTTGTATCAATAAATGAAAATCTATACCAATGCAAAGTATCCATTCCTATATCCTATTTCCCTTTTCTTTCTTTAAAAAAGAGATTGACTATGTTCATTATCATTTATAACTAACCCCATTTAAATGAAAACAAACATTTATAAACAATATTTGGGAATATGGGCGTCGTTCTTTCTAAACTGCTTCCTGCTGATTGGGGACAATATTCATACCATTAGGATCATGATAAAACATAGAAACCTGACCAAGTCCTTGTTTTTGTAGTCTGTAAGGCTGTATCATCTCAGCTTCAGGGGGTCCTGCTTGATCAAACCATATTAGTCTGGGAGGAATCCACAGCTTTTCATTTTCTGTGGAAATACAAGCAAAACCTTTATTTCTAAGTAGCCTGTCCTTAGACTTAAATTTTGAAGTCAAAGCATTTTTAAAATGTGTAAGTTGGATTAATTTAGCAGCATTTATAATCAAATGTATTTTAGCAGCAGTAATTCTTTCCTCGGCAATCAAACAATTTAAAGACAACAATTGGGCATATAGTATCCAGATTCTCTGTGTATTTTCCATTTTTATGTGCCTTTTTTTATTACTTTATTTTTACTTTCTTTTGTTTCTTTTTTCCTGAGACAGGGTTCCTCTATGGAAATCAGCCTGCCTCTGCTTCCTTCTCTCACAAGCCTACATATATATTTAAACGCAGTGTAAACCTTTAGAGGTTTTTCTTTATCTGGATCTGTCTTTATCATCTGGGGAGTGCCGAGTCCAACGCCCAAGAGCGCCAGGAAGGTGCGAGCCTATGGAAGCTGCTCCAATGCCTCTCAGCGGCCCGACAGGGCAGGCTGTGGTGGCAGGTTTCCCTCTTTCTATGGAAGCCTTGGGGCATGGGGTTATCCTGCTCACTGACACCAGATATAGTGGGAAATTACCAATACGGAGTCAGGTAGAAATATAAGGGTTAGGGATAGCTTCCTATTGTTTATGGTTGGGATTGGAAGGAGGTGTTCAGGCTTGGACACCTCTTTCAGATGACTTTAGGGTTTGGTTAAAATAGATAGTTAGGATGTGACATCAGCAGATTGTTGTATCTTCTTATATTTCACCTTTATGATTGTTAATTTTGGATACTTTACACTGTTAAGTTTTAATCCTCTTTTAGACTAAAGGGGGAATTGTAGGGGAAGCTGTAGCCATGCCTACTTAGGGACTGGCTACAGGTGTACCTGACCACGCTTGCGAGGGTGTGGTCAGGGTGACGTAGAGGACACTTTCAGGGGACTTCATTTTCTCTTTTGGTTTCGCTTTTGTACTTGCAATACAGACTGCTGCCACACCGGCTGGCTAGGTCGCTCTGTAAGTAAAGCTTTTCCCTATTAAATACCCTTATATTTCTACCTGACTCCGTATTGGTAATTTCCCACTATACATGGTGACAGTCCCTTGGAATTCATAGCCATAAGTGATAGAGGATCACACTGGTCAGTCTACTAACAATAAAATAAGAGCAAGAAGATTAATACATCAACTGAAACTCAGAGACAGCTAGTCCCTAATCAAACATTCAGACTAACAAGCCAGGGCATCTCAATTGTAGATTTAAGAATCAAACTCATGTTCAAATTCTAGGTAGGCTCTGGGTATACAGCATATCCATCAGAGTGAAGGACTGAATGCATACCTCCCTCCAAATTCACATGCTGAAATCCTCTCAAGGAGCTGGTATTAGGAGGCCTTTGCTGCTATAACAATCTTTGGTAGCATTATTATTTCCTACATGTGCAGCCCCATATTGTAGGTGAGCATCTGGAGGTAACAATCCTCCCCCTCTCTCTCTCTCAGCACCCCACAGCTTTCAAAGCCCATACCTGTGAGATGACTAACAGGAATTAGGCCATCAAGGATAGGGATAACACAGCTGAGGATCACAGCAAACCTAAGATGCTCCCAGGAACCAAACCCCTCAACCTTGGCTTCATTATTTAAGTTTCTCTAGCTGAACTAACCCAGCCCACACCACCAAGCAGTCCCTTGCAAATACAAATCATTACCCAATAAGCCATAGACACAGAGACTGTCCACAGCACACAGAGCCATGGGTCAGATCAGCAAATACCTAGTTTGGAGGAAAAGGAAAGAAAGCAATGGCATTAATTATATAAATCGCTACTTGGAAAAAGCTTTATGAAAGTGTTTTTAGATTCTTCTTTAATTAGGAGATGTAATTGCCTTACTTTTATCTTTGGGTGAGCTCCCATATTCTCCCATGTCTCTTTTCCAATACCAACAAGAAAAGATCAGGGGAATAAACTAACTGTGTAGATTTTTAAAGACACTTTATCTTTCTGGATCCTGGCTTTACCATCCATACAATGAGGAGATTGGACAGGGATGTCTCTGAGGCCCCTTCTGGCAGTCACAGCACTGTGCTGAGCATCAAGGCTGACGTAATGTCTGTACAACCCCACCTCCTGCCCTCCACCTGAAGCAGCAGATATAACAGCTATACCACTTCCCCCATCCCGTGCCTCCACTCAGAACAGCACATTTGAAGAGTAATGGCATCTGTTTCTTGAACTGCTGGTAATAGAAGCCTTCACCCTGTGTAAGAACCCTAAAGAAACCCAACCACAGGAGAAAGATGCAAAGTGAGAAAACCAATTAGGAAGAGAGGGGAATCCATGAAGTAGGAGGGGGACGAAGGAGAGTCAGGAGAATAGAACTGAAAAACATTAAATACAGGCATGAAAAAAAAAGTCATATGAAAATCATTATCATATATAATTATTATATGCTAATAAAAGCATTTTTAAAGATTCCCCCAACAACTTTAAGTATGCCATCACACCGTCATGGAGGAGAAAACCCAAAATAGAAATTCTAAGAACGATCTAGAAACTCTGGTTAAAAGAGATGAAGCTGTCCTTGGGTGGGCACCAAGCTGTCTCTGAGCCAGACTTTCTCTGGAGTCAATGGACGACAGGTAGGGGAATTCTAGGTAAGTGTAGAATAAATAACCTTCCATCCAGGGTAGTGCATCTACTGTAGCCACACACTGAACAAAATGGGAAGGAAGTCTTCCCAGGGACACACAGAGGATTTCTCTTGGCTCCACAGTAGGTGGGAGTGAGACATTATACTCATTTCACCTGGGAGGACTGCTCCTGTTCCCACATAGAGTCAGTAATTTCTCTATCCACAATCCCCGGATACTATGTATATGTTCCAATAGAGCACTTCTGTGTGATGGTGTCTTGTTTATTCTCTGGCAGTGTCCTTCCCAAAGCCAGAGTGTCTTATCACTCTTTGTCTATCTTGGTATGTCCAAACACATAGCAAATTTTCAATAAATAATGGTTGGGATATTTTTTAAAAAGAAAGGAAATTAATGACCAAGAAACCTTTAAAAAAAACTGTTCTTTCTTTTAGAGAAATTTTCAATATAGCCAAAGAGCCAAAATTAACATTGCTAAACTTCACACTGATTTTATATATAAATATTTATATTTTATATATAAAATATAAATATTTATATATATGATATATATTTTGTTTTGGAAACAAGTTCTTTTGATAACAATTAAGTGGAGGTTTATAAGATCCAAATCTGGTCCCAACCAACCTGGTGACCACCTTCCTCAAAAAATAAGCTGACTCCCAAAGGTCTCTGGAACACACTGACATCTCTGCATATTAGTTACAAATGTCTCTGTGACTTCTACCACTCCCCCTTCCTTCTCTAGAGCACAAGATTCCTCCTTCCTCAAAACCATTATCACTCAGTTAACACCTCATAGTCCATCTGAACAACGCCCATTCGATAAGCTCAGTTTGTGTGCTGTGGTAGTGTGTGCCGTCTGAGCTAAGCTTCAAAAGTCCACATAATCCTGTGTAGCTAGAGTTTCTTTCTAGCCTGGTACCACAGATGCTTCAGCCCCAAATAAACACATGGATGCTATATTAATTATAACACTAGCTCTGTCTTTATTATTAACCCATAACTACTAATCTATGTATTTCTACATGGTCTTATCTTACCAGAGAATGCCTGGCATATCCTATCTTCCCAGTCTCCCACAGCACCTCTGTGTCTCTCTCCCCAGCATCCTCCTTGTCTCCTAGTCCTGCCTATCTTCCTGCCTCTTCTGGCCAATCAGTATTTTATTCATCAACCAATAAGAGAAACATATATACAGAAGAACACCCCCCATCAATTCTGCCTTCGAGAAGTTCCAGCACGCTCACTGAAAATCAAGTATCACCAACTTAATGGATGATGACCTGCAGAAAGCACTGAGGATGGTGCCTAATAACCTGCAGGCAAGGTGAGGAAACTGAGAAAATGATGTGGCAGGGAGATCTTCCTAAAGGAGGTGTCCTGTGAGCAGAGTCTTGAAGACACAACGAAAATAAGCCAGGCTGGGGCTGGAAAGATGGCCCAGCAGTTCAGAGCACTGGCTGTTCTTTGGAGGACTAGAGTTGAGTTCCCAGCACCCACATCAGGTGACACACGACCACCTAACTCCACTGCCAGAAGGTCTGTCACTTCCTTACAGTTCTGGCAGGCACTACATGCATGCAGTACACATGCATACACATAAAAAATACATAAATATTTTTAAAGAAAGCAAGTCAAGGGGATGAAAAATGAAAAGGGGGAAAAAAGTCTTTTAAGCAAAGTGCCACATCCTAAACCTGCAGGAAATGAAGAGACAGGGTCTGGCAAACAGGAAGAGGTGAGAGGAGCTCCACAAAGGAATGACAGAGGGTGAGGGATGAGCATAAAAAGACTACACTTCCTGTTCACACCGAGGGGGGCTTTTCAGGGATCAGAAGCAAGGAAACAGCTTGACCATGCTTGCCTTTTATGTCAATTAACGTCAGAGTAGAGAGAAAAGGAGGGTAGACCCTAGACTACGAGCATTTTGGGAAGCAGTTTCAGAAAGCCATGTACAGAGCAAGTGCAAGCACCCTCCTGGGAAGAAGGAAGCTGGAGCTGGTGTGTCGCCCTGGAGTCCAGCAAAACTCCTGGGATTCTCACCAGGGAAGCTGAGAAACAGAGGTGCAGCAGCAGCAGGTGTGAGCCTGGAGCCACTGAAGTCTCCTGGGGATTCTGTGACAAGGAAGGAAGGCACCTCAATCATCTCCAGTCTGCCTCCAAAAAGCAGAAGATAAAGGAAGGCCTCTCTGAGCCAAACTGGAGCCATCCACTAACTCCCACAGCACTGGGTCCCCCACAAGGAAAGGAACAAATATTTTCATGAATCCTAGTGGGCCAGGAGAACTTTGTCAGCTGGTGATCACTTGTAACTCTGAATGCTATCCCCCTTTTCCCTATAATTGTGAAAGCTGACCTTCGCTGAGAGTCCACTGGCCTTGCTCACCTTGACTATGAGCTCCCTCCTGTGATGGGCTCTTTATTTTGTCTGATGAAGGTTGCAAGCTGGCTTGACATGTAGGAGTTTGGCTTTTTTAACTAATAGATTTTACCTTCCTTTCCCCTGAAGGTTGTCTCACTAACCCGCTTAACTTTGCTATTTCAATTAAAAACAAAAAGGACTGTTACACTGGAACACAAGAAAAGGAGGCAGTGTCCTGGGCCCTAACACACTGCTCAGCTTGTAGTTTCCTGCAAGGAAAGTCCACTTTTCAGCATGCCTTTCTTGTTTACCCACCCCTACACAATTGTAAAGGCTGTGGATGTGTACACGATTCCTCCACAGCAGCTAGTATGTGCCTTCTGTAGAGAAGCCGCACAACCGCAGTAGCTCTCGCAGTCAGATTCACTGTCACACACATTCTTAGCTCCTCTATACTGCTGATCTTCCAGATGTGGGCGTCTGGTCTCATTGGGCGCCAATTGAAGGCGAGGATGTAATTATATCACTAGACCCAAGATAAATGATAAATGGGTGTTTAGTGGGAACAACTACACAGAAAAATACAAAGAACCGCTGGACAGTTTCCCAGCTCTCCCTACCGGATCCGCTGACCCACTAGAAAGAGCTTGCAAAGGAAAGTTCCTCTCCTCCCACTTCTGTCCGCCTGAAGCCACACCCAAAGGGGTGTGGCCACCATTACAGGTCCACAGACCAGCCGCCTACACCCAGAGTCACCTAAAGCAGGTGAAAGCAGAGCTGGATGGGAATGGAGACATCTTGGACCTGGAGTTGCCAAGTTAACCGTGGTGCTGCGCGGCAGAAGCTGAGCAAAGAGCAGAAAGAACAAGACACCGGGAAGCAGTGGGGCCACTCAATGAATCCAGAGCTGGCTCCTAGAGGGGACAAAGTTGCGAACCTGTTGGCAAGATCAACCAAAGAAGTTTTGAAAAATGGCTTGGGCCTGTATCAGCTATGATAGGAACATGACTACAGACGCAGCAGGAATTCTAAAATATGTAAGAAAGTCTGTGACCAACTTTCTGTCAGTGCATTTCAAAGCGCAGAGGAAGTGGGTGACTTTATGACCAGGTCTGAGTTCCTAGAGCTGAAATTAAAAGTTTAACACTAACTAATCTAGCTAGTAGTAACTAAGAAGATAAACTAGTCAAGACAGTGTTCCCAGTAGAAGTGCTGGTTTGCTCCGGGCACTCCCCAAACTCTAAGAAACAATACTCCACATCTGTCTTCATTTTAAGTTTGAATTACATCCATTTTAATTGTTACATGAAAACAAATATTATTGGTGTCATGGAATATAAAATTAAACAATGGTCATTTCTTGAAACTTCCAAAATTCTTATTTTTTTTTTGAAATACAGCCTATGCCTAGTCTCTGCAAGCCTCTGACTTTTCACCTGACTTTCTACAGATCACCATCTAGATAAAATCCTCCTCAAAGTAGACAACTAAACTTTTAAACATGAATGGCTCCATGGGAAAAGAAGAGCAGCCTAGTTCTGAAACTTCCCTGTAGAAGCACAACTGGGTGTGAGGGATGCCAGCGCACCTTAAAGGATGCGTTGAACACATCTTGGTCAGAAACTTGAAATGGCACCGTGGAGAAATGGCAAGGGATAAGAGCAGGCCTGGGAAACAGCTGCGATTCCATCTCCTGAAGGGAATGGCCTCTGTGAGAGAAAGTTACTTCAGGGAGAAGTGAGAAATCCTATCTGAGGTAGAAACAAGAACACCAACCTCACAGCAGGACCCTGGTGCCTCTGTCCTATGAGATTCTCAGAAGAATCTAGAAAAGGCATCACACAGGTTTTCCTTTGCCCCATGAACCCAGAAAGAATAAACGCTGTAGCAGAAACATACTGCATAAAGTTAACAGAAGTCAACTCTAACTGCCGCCATTAGAAAGATATTTAAGGAGAGGCAGAGGGTGAAAATCCCACCTAAGCTAGCTGAGGCAGACATTCTCCTGGAGAAGGACTCAGTGGGCTTGAAGATGAGTGCCTCAAGATCCCTGAGATTGTCCTTGTATTGATCGTCTTATATTATCCATAAGCAGTATCCTGCAACCCTAGTGATAGTGAAGACTGATGGCTATTGGGTTTCTCAACAGGGGACCCTTGGATGTCAAGGAAAACCATAATTTAAATTTATTACCTTCTATTTAGAAATCACTATCTGAAGAAAAAGTGGAGTGAGTTATTTGGGGAAGTCGGGCTGCCTGGCACAGTACAGTGACTTCATAACTTCTGTGCTTTTCCATTATGTAGAACGATGTTTTTGCCCGAGGGTACTTTAAATAGTCTTGTCTATGCAAATTAGTCAACCTGATGTTAATTATATTGATTGTATTTCTATGTTTCAGTTACCTCTGTTCTGTAGTATGCTGCATATTATAAAATGAGGCATACTATAATGTCACACAATTGGCCCCATAGGTTGAGCAACAGGTATCCATTTCCCCATGTTAATTTTCAGGGAAGGAAATGCTGTATTTTCCACAAGATGAATGTTCCTCTGGCGGTCAACTGCTGTCTACAGTCTTCTTTAGTGTCTGCTTGAATACTCCCCTTTCCCACTAGTGCCTTGCAGCACTGTACCAGAACCTCCTTGAAGTTTGTTCATTGATTTAGTCGGTATTTTGTTAGAGGATATTATGTGTAAAATATGCTTATCCCACATGGAAACACTAGGGATTTTCTCCTCGTTCATTTTAGCCTTTAGTAATTACTTATTTCACATCCGTTGTGCAATCGTTTCTGGGAATGCAGGCCCTGACGATGACGCTGGAGGCCTCCATCTGCTGCTCATATTCCCTGGCTTGCTTACGTGGCCTCCTCTTTACCCATCCTTCAAGATCAATGCTACAGAGATAGAGGGGATGGGTGACAGAAAAGAACGAAGAAGAGTCTATCAAGAGCTGTTTCAGGAGAGTCCAGGCAAGATGTCAGAATCCAGACCATTGGCCAAGCAAGCAAGGCAGCAGAGCCAATAGAGATCTACTTGGTGATGATTCAATATAAACATCACAATAAGTAGTTGGTTCCTGGGGAAGAGCTCATCAGGTGGAACAACTGGTTTTACTTGAGAGAAATCTGGAAGTGCTTATAAACTTAAAAGTCAGGATCAAAAAAGGAGAAACCGGGGACTCAGAAAAGAACGAAGATAATATACGTAGGTTAGGTCCACAGCGACTGCCCAGTGAGTTATAGAGCTCTCAAAAAGATTCTGACTGGGAGGGAGAACTTCTATCTGGAGTGTTAGGAAGTTGGTAACACTTGAACATGGAAATAGAGAGTAGAGAAGAAAGGGTAAAAGGAATTCCTCCTTCCCTGTAGGAAAACAATAGGACCATTTTCTCAGACAGAGTTAGGGAAGCATTGAGGAGAATGCAAATGTTTGAAATGACTCCCAGAGGAATATGACCAGGGTGCCATCCTTGTGCCCTGTTGGATGTGGCATTCACACCATCCTTCCCCATGTTGTGCCCCTAAAAGGTTGAGACTGCACCAACCATTTTCCTGACGCTGGCATTGGGTTGACTTCACCTAATGGGAAAAACGGGGATTCAGAACATGTGTTTCTATTGCTCTTCTGTTGCCAGTTATACAACTTCTAAGAGACACAGTTATGTTCAGAGACCTCCCCTGGCTGAGTACCCTCCCCCAGGAGGCTTAGAGGGAATGCTGGCTTTCCCTCTGCTACTGGCTTCAGGGAGCTTCACACATCTTGTTTATTACCCTTAACTTTGCCCAGTCCTTTCATTGAATTCTCTTCTCCCCACAATGGGTGTGTCATCCATGTCCTGCTTAGAAACTTAACTGAGGGTAGGATGCAAGAGTCAGCTGAATAGGGACAAGTAAAAGGATTACCTTGGTGCAGGTGAAATTAGAAGCTGTACACCTGCCATGCCTGTTTCCACTGTTTGTCTTGCTACTCACAGGCAGGGAGGAGCCATGGAAGACTTTGAAAAAAAAAAAAAAAAAAAAAAATATATATATATATATATATATATATATATATATATATATGGTGGGCATGTCTTTAATTCCATCACTTGAGAGGCAGAAGCAGAAGAGCTCTGTGAATTCACAGCCATCCTACAGAGTGAGTTCCAGGACAGCCAGGACAGACAGAGAGATCCTGCTAAAACCAAAACCAAAACAAAACAAAAAGAGAGGATGGATAGATGTAACAAAAGCAAAGGAGCCCACCTGGTGGGCTCCAGGTCGGTGAGAGATCCTTGAGTGGCTAGTTTCTGAGGAATAAAATCTTCTCTTGTCCTCTCACCTCCATGCTTGTACACACACATGCACACCCATACACACATGTACACATGCACATGAACACACATACACACATGCACACACACACATGAACACACATACACACATATTCACATCATAATACACATCCGTACTCATACACACATACAGACTCTCTCTCTGTCACACACACACATACATACACAGAGAGAGAGAGAGAGAGAGAGAGAGAGAGAGAGAGAGAGAGAGAGAGAGGAACTGAGGATGCTGTAGAACAGGTCATAAAAACATAAAAACACAAGTCTTGGGCCCTAACACTGTGCTCTCCACATTCAGTCTTGATTTAAACAAAAGCTTCTTGCTTCTGTGCAACTACAATATGATATCCCTTCAATTTATATATTCATTGAATCTTCTGGAAAAAGGAATATAAACTCATATGCACTTCAGAACATCGAAGGTCTGAAGATGGTATTGGCCCACCTAAAGCTAATGTCTAACAGGAGCCACAGTGTCTCATCCAGAATGGGAAGCTACACATTCAACTCCACTCTGCCTACTTGCATCAGTGCAGAGCATTTGGTTCTGCTATCATATATGCCTCAAGAACTAGCTCTAATTCACTCCCCGGGGCCCCTACATAACATGGGGGTGTAGGAGAAGCTGAATCCTCCCTGAAGGTCCCATGTCTTAGGTATACACTCTATCTAGTCTTGGATCATCTGACTTTATTCTTATCTTCCTTCTAGTGCAAATCTTATAATTCTGTGAACTCATCCCAGTTCTTAGTGTCTTGTTCATAGCAAGAGCTTCATAAATGTCTCACTAGCTGGTTATTTATCCATGGTATGGGGAGTTTTGAAATATTTTAATACTTAGAAGGAAGCTATTTAGTTGCATTTGTTCTTGTCCATATGACACATGCAGAGATCCAAGAAAAACAAAAGGCAAAGACAGTCACCTTGCCCTGCTAACAAGACAGATTATAACTCATGCAACTTCCCCATTACCCCTCATGTTGATTTCCAGTCAACACCAACTCCTCTTAAGGAACCTTTGGGATAAGCTTTGGGATAAGGCTACTTTTTCTTACCACACCTGTTCTTAAACCTCCTGAGAACAATTGTATGTGTTCAACATTTCCAAAACGGAACAACCCAGGGGTGACAGGCAAATCAGACCAACCAAATTGTACAGTCTCTTGAATTCTGTCATTAGAGAGATTAAAGACAGTGAGTTCCCAGCAAAATGTGTTCTGAGGTGAAAAGATGCCAGAATTAGAGTATTTAGACCTGAAAGCCACATCATCTCCTCCAGAATTACCCAACATGCTTTCCAAGACAAACATTACAGCCATTCTCTTTAAACCTTTAGCTCCACTTTTGAAGCTGTTGGGAGAAATGATTCTCTCCCCTAAAGACTCTGTCACCTGTGAAACAAGGTCTTCCAGCACTAATCCCTTTCTAAGCATAGTGAGGAAACCTGCTTTTCAACACAGCGCTGTAGTGAGCCGGATTTCCTGGGATAGTTCCTTCCTCATCTTCACTGGCAGGGCCTCATGAGGCAAACAGAGTGCCCACTTCTACCTAATTTATCTTCCTTGCATGATGAATAATTGATGCTGCCTGGAAAAGCTGAGGCCATCACCACTGCAGGGGACATTGTCTGCTCTGTGACTGAAACCTTGTCTGAGCAGACTGGCCTGCCTCACAAACAGGAAGCCTTGACTTCTGTGCATGCCAGGGTGAGGGCCCCATAATATTCTTTTAGGACATTGTGAATTGGGCATTAGCAATTCCCAACTGTTTTATTTAACTCACAGCTGGACTGCCACAATGTTTGATCTAAGAACGAAGGCCCCTTTCTGGTCCTAGAGGATGTTGTTGGGTGAACACTTTGAGGATATGCATATTTGCAAGCCACATAGGCCTGAACATCTCTGAAAATAGAGCAGTCACTCTGGGTGAGTTTGAAGGGGAAAGAAGGACACAAGGAAGGCCATAAGGGAGGACAGAAGGAAAGAACGAAGAAGGCAGGTGATGGGATAAAGAGAGAGAGGCCGAGTATAAAGCTCAGTTGGATGTAGTGCTTGACTAGCATGTGTTAAGCCCTACGTTCAATCACCAGGACAAAGGGTAGAAAGATAGGGCATATGAGTGGATGAGTGGCACTACCAAAGCTGACCATAAAAGCTCCCCATTGTTGTGGAATATTCTTTTGCACTGTGTAAAGATGTGTCACTGTGATTGGTTTAATGAAAAGCTGAATGGCCAATAGCTATGCTGGATTTTCAGGCCAGAGAGAACACTGGGAAGAAGAAGGGAGAGGTCACCAGCTAGACAGCATGGGCATACAGAGTAAAGGTAGTAAAGCCATAAGACAAAAACTAGATTGATAGAAATGGGTTAATTTAAGTTGTAAGAGCTAGTTAGTAGCAAACCTAAGCTATTGGCGAAGATTTCATAGTTAATAAGTCTCTGGGAGCTGGTAAGAAGGACAGAAAATTCCATGTACACTCCATCTTAAACTTGTTTAGCAAAATTCTTGGCAAAGTGAAAGCACTGACCATTGCACCTTCAGGAATAACAAGCCAGACACCAGGCTAATGTCTTCTATATCAGCTCCCACTTCCTGGTCCTGGAGTCTGAACAGTAGCTCATTTCATTTCAACATTTGGACCATGTCTTCTTTATATTCTATACACTTAGATTCATCATCTTGAGTACATGCAGGCACTAACATGCAAGCACTAGACAAGACTATGTCTGTCGTTAAACAAAAATAGGGAAATGGGACCAAAGACCATTAAGGCCAAAGAGACAGGTGGCAGATTCCCTAAAGCTACACACAGAGGTGCTATGGCCCTATGAGCCAGACATGAATGATTCCAAGGTGCATTGCTGAAGCATCAATGAGGTCTGCGTAAGGGACAGCAAAGGCAGAATGACTGAGGGACACCCAGGAGCCCGTGATTAAGAATATTTTAGCAAGGTTGAGAATAGCAAAGAAAAGCAACAATGAAAGGAAGACCTTACGTGGGCTTTGTCAGAAAAAAAAACACATAAGTTTGGTAGTTTGAGGTTAAAAGAAAAGGAGGAGGAAGAGGAGGAGAAGGAGGAGGAAGAGGGATAGAAGGAAGAGGAGAAAATCGCAGAAATCTACCCAGCCACCCTGTGTCATGACATCTTCTGCTTCCTTCCAAGCATGCTTCAGTAAGTAAGGGCCACTTGCCAGTGGGGATGAGGTGAGAAATGAAGATGGAGGAGCAATGAGTCAGTGTTCTTATCTCCCAGCCTTAGAGAGGACACAGCTGTGCCCTGTTCACCAGAGTGCAAGGACCACTTGCTATGGCATTGCAGAGACCTGCCCATAGCCTCATAATCTGACACAGTCTCTGACTTACTAGCACCATGTGATGCCATTTAGAGCATTGGGCCCTACCCTGTAAAGCTCTCCCCAGGCTTCCCCAACCTGTCATTGCCTCTGTGCAGCTGTCCTAATTCAACAGACTCTACCTGTGGAATGTAACAGAACGCATGACAGTTGCTTTGCCTGAAAATACTCTAAATGGATTAAAAGTCATAGAGAAGGCCGAGGGACCCAATGCCACCTCCTCATTACAAAAGCTTAAAAAAATGTGTTGTGCCAGCATTTTGTGTGAGTGCTGGTAATCAGACTCAGCTCTTCATGTCTGTATAGCAACTCCAAGCTGATTTTTCATCTTAACTATTATTTGCAGGGGGTGTTATTGTAACTCTGATTGTTTAAACTAATTCAAATGGTTTCTATAGCTGGCAATCAAGAACCGTAAACTATATCCATCAATAGATGAATGAATAAAGTGAGAGGCACACACACACACACACACACACACACACACACACACACACACAACACATATATATATATATATATATATATATATAGAGAGAGAGAGAGAGAGAGAGAGAGAGAATTAAAAAGTGGGTACAGAACTAAATAGACAGTTCTCAATAGAGGAATCTAAAATGGCTGAAAGACACATAAGAAAATGATCAACATCCTTAGCCATCAGGGAAATGCAAATCAAAACAACTCTAAGATACCATCTTCCTCCTGTCAGAATGGCTAAAATCAAAAACACCAATGACAGTTTATGCTGGAGAGAATGTGGAGAAAGGAGAACACTCCTCCACTGCTGGTGGGAGTGCCACTTGTGCAGCCACTTTGGAAATCAGTATAGCGATTCCTCAGGAAAATGGGAATCAGTCTACCACAAGATCCAGCAATTCCACTCTTAGGCATATACCCAAAAGAAGCACATTCATACAGCAGGGACATCTGCTCAACAATGTGCATAACAGCACTATTTGTAATAGCCAGAAACTGGAAGCAACCTAGATGCCCCTCAACTGAAGAATGGAGAGAGAAAATGTGGTGCATTTACACAATGGAGTACTACTCAGAGGAAAAAAACAATGGAATCTTGAAATTTGCAGGCAAATGGATGGAACTAGAAGAAACAATTCTGAGTGAGGTAACCCAATCACAAAAAAAACCATAGTATGTACTAACTCATATATGGATTTTAGACATAGAGCAAAGGATTACCAGCATACAATCCACACCGCCAGAGAAGCTAGAAAACAAGAGAGACATGCATGATCCCCCAGAGAAGGGGAAAGGGACAAAATCTCCTGAACAAATTGGGAGCATGGGGGGAGGAGGAGGGAGCTAGGAGAATGAGAATAGGAAAAGAGGGAGGGTGAGGAGGACATGAGGGAGCAGGAAGGTTGAGATGGGGGAATAATAGAGGAGAGCAAGATAAGAGATACCATAATAAAGGGAGCCATTATAGGTTTAAAGAGAAATCAGGCACTAGGGAAATGTCTGGAGATCTACAAGGATGACACCAACTAACAATCTAAGCAACAGTGGAGAGGTTACCTTAAATGCCCTCCCCTGATAATGAGATTGATGGCTAATTCATATGTCATCCTATAGCTTTCATCCAGCAGCTGGGGGAAGTAGAAGCAGACACCCACAGCTGAACGCTGAACTGAACTTGAATCCAGTTGCAGAGGAGGAGTGATGAGCAAAGGAGTCATGACCAAGGCGGTGAAACCCACAGAAACAGCTGACCTGAACAAAGGGGAGCTCTTTGTCCCCAGACTGAGAGCTGGGAAACCAGCATGGGACTGATCCAGACACCCTGAATGTGGGTGTCAGTGAGGAGACCTCAGAAATTTATGGGACCTCTTATAGTAGATCAATACTTATCCCTAGCATATGAATGGACTTTGGGAGCCCATTCCACATAGAGGGAGACTCCCTGAGCCTAGACACATGGGGGTGGGACCAGGCCCTATCCCAAAGGATATGACAGACTCTGAAGACCCCTGTGGAAGGCCTCACCCTCCCTGGGGAGCAGAAAATGTATGGGATAGGTAGGGTGTTAGTTGGAGGGGGGTAGAGGAGGAGGGGAGGGAGAGGGAACTGGGATTGACACGTAAAACAATCTTGTTTCTAATTCAAATTAAAAAATGGAGAAAAAAAGAAAATGAAAGACATGCATATACATATATATATATATGCATATATATAAAGAAAATGAGAGACATGCATATGCATATATATACACATGCATATATGTAAAGAAAATGAGAGATATGAATAAACATACACAGAGAGAGGGAGAGAGAGAGAGAATAGAAAGAACATTACTTAACAAAAAGAATGAAATTCTGTCATTGTGGTAGAACAGAAGAAGCTAAAGAGCACCATGTTAAGTAAAATAAGCCAGACACCGAAAGACAAGCACCACATGATCCCAAATTCAGTGTAGACTTCGCTAAACTGATTCATTAAATCACAGTGCTGAACGGAGATGACCAAGGCTGGGAAGGGTAGAAGGATGGATATCAGGAGATATTGATCAGGGGTAGAGTTATAGATAGAGGAGTATATGGTTATCAATACTGCATTGAATATTTCCAAATAGCTGGAAGGAAATTTTGTTACAATTCTCATTGCACAGAAATGCTAAAAGGTATGTAATAATGATACACAGCTTCCTTTGATGATGACACAATGTACAGAATTGTGAAACTTCACCCAGTACAAATATGGACAGTCATGACACACCACTTAAAAGCACACTTTAAAACAAGAGCCCTAAATGATACATATTTCTGGCTTATAGTTGTGAAAATTACAAGACAGAACGGTATCATTTTAGGAGGTTAAATTTTTTATTTTGTTTTGTTTTGGCTTGGCTTCTTTTACGAGACCAAGTTTCATGTATCCCAGTCTGGCCTCAAAGCTGCTTGTTCATTGAGGATGAGCTTGAATTCCCCACTCTTCTGCTTCTGCTTCCCAAGTACTAGGCTGACAGGCATGACCCAGTATCACTGGCTATAGGGTTAAATGCTCATGTTAACTTATGAGGCTAACTTAGCATTAAAGACTCGTTACCTTCCCCATAGGTCAGTGGATATTTTTGCAAATAGAACCTACTACAACAATGCTGGGGAATGCCAGAGCTCAAGAACACACAGGAAATCTGCATGAATGCAATTACTCATTAAAAGCATAGTCATTCCAGCCAGGTTCTTTTCATTCATGTTCTGCTTCTCAAACTTCCCAGTCCAAGGTTTGCTTACTTCTATATGCTTTGGGTTTCTGTCTGTACAGTGGTGACAATGGTATCTAATCCATGGGTCTGTGGTGTAATCAGTGAATATACATAAATCCCTGGGCCATGATGACCAAGGCACTGTGCTGTTAGGATGTTACCAGCCTTTCACTTAGCTTCCTTAGACCCACACTTTCTCCTGCACCCAAGAGACTTAATATCAGTGCATTAGACCAAATTACACTGGTTGTGATGGTAAATGCCTGTGACCCCAGCACTCGGTTGGCTCAGAAGTTCGTCATCAACCAAAGTCCTATTACTGGAGATTGTCTTGTTCTGCCAGGTCCCACTGCTGCTTCAGCCCCAAATAAGCACAAGGACACTATATTAATTATTTAACTGTTGACCAGTGGCTAAAGCTTCTTATTGGCTAGCTCTGTCTTAATTATTAACCCATTCCTATTAATCTGTGTATTTCCAAGTAATCTTATCTTACCTGAGAAAGCATCCTTTCTTCCTGTTCTTTACAGGGCAACTGTTTCAATGTCTTCCTCTGCCTACCTTTCCCAGAATTCTCCTCTTCTCCTCATCCTGCCTATCTTCCTGCCTCCTTGGTCAAACAGTGTTTTATTCATCAACCAATAAGAGAAACACATATACAGAAGGACACCCCCCATTATTTGCCTCTTAAAGAGATATCATGGTGGGAAGCTGGGACAAGCCTATCCCATAACCTCCCTCATTTACTTGCCCTTCCACCTTGAGCTAACTTAGTGACAAGGAAGACGATGGCCACCACAGTGATGCAACTGTGATTAAGTCATCAGGGGATGGGTTTTCGACACCCACACACATTTCCTCAGATGCTTGGGCAGTCAGGGTTATTATCCCCAATTACAAATGAAGAAGCTGAGGGACAGCTGGGTTAACGATTCACCCGGGGTAACACAGCTAATAGACCTGTGCTGAAAAATCTCAGGCAGTCTCCAAGGTCTTACTCTTGACCCCAATAAAAACAGCTCAAGGACCAAAAGAATAAAATAAGACAGGAATCATCTGTGGTCTTCAGGAAAGCAAATCATTGTCTCTAAGTGTCCATGGCCTCAAACTTTAAAATACTGGAGTCAAACTCTATAACTCACAGAACTTCAAGTGCCACACAGCACTGCTGACATCTTCAAAGGAGAGCACACAGCTCCATGATAAAACGTGATGGCATGCTAATTGTACCAGCTGAGGTGCCACCTTCAAATTCCGCACTAACAACCACAATTAAACCAGAGGCTTATTATCCACAGGTGCATCCTGCCAGAATCTTTATATTGTCATACCACACATTAAAAGAGAGGATGGGGAGTTTAAATCAAATTTACAGAGGTGGGGAAAGTAGAATAAAATGCATCAGCTGCACATCTGGTGGGGGAGGGAGCCTCGAGTACCTGCAGAAAATGGCCAAGCTTCCAGTTCTCACACCTCACTTTGGAGTGCATTCAAGGGAGGTATGTTTCTTGCTTATGAGATTCTCCGTAAAATTCCCATGTGAATTCAACCTACCCCCTTTCTCCTCCCACCAGGAACAGCTAGTGAGGCAGACATAGCCTACTGTCAGTCAGAAAATACCCTAGTGAGAGCTAGTGCCAGCCCCACTGGAATGTGGAGCATGGCTGGGACATTCCATCATTCATTGAATGAGGTTACCTTTCACTTAGCACAGCCAGCCTCGGACAGATGCCCACCAATCCCTCCTTCCTTCTTGATCCCCCACTGCCCCTTGGTACCCCAGTGCAAGCCTAGTCTTAAACTCTAGTCTCACTCAGCCTTTCCTACCACGAGTAACAAAGAATAGAAGAATGAAGGCTATAGAGGTGGCAGGGGTGGCAGTGAAGAGTCCTTCCAAATATTCCTCAAGTCTTCCAAAAGAACCTTTCAAATTTTGTATCTATTTATTTATTTATGTGAGCAATTAAATGGGGCACACATGTGTTGGTGTGTGTGAAGTATTAGGGCACCTTGAGGAAACTGATTTTCTCCTTCTACCTTGTGAGCCTTAGGGAGAGAACTCACATAGTCAAGATTGGCTCTGTGGTGGTTTTAAAGAAAATGATCCCCAAAGGGAGTGGCACTATTAGGGGGTGTGGCTTTGTTGGAGGAAGTGTGTCACTGTGGAGGCAGGCTTTGAGGTCTCATATATGCTCAAGCCACACCCTATGTCTCAGTTCACTTCCTGTTACCTGCAAGATGTAGAACTCTCAGCTCCTTCTCCAGCACCATGTCTGCCTGTGCACTGTCATGTTCCACTTTGATGACGATAAACTAAACTTCTGAAAATATAAGCCACTCCAATTAAATGGTTTTTTAATAAGAGCTGCTGTGGTCATGGTGTCTTTTCATAGTAATAGAAACCCTAAGACAGGCAACAAGTGCCCTTTCCAACCTAAGCCATCTTGCAAAACCTCTTATGAATTTTTAATAATCTGACTCACATTTCCTTCTCCCATAGTCTGTCCCAATGGAGGAGATTTTGAAGTGGCTGTTGCTTATTGTTTTATAGCCATAGCCACAACTAGATCACTTTTTAAATAGACACCTATTACTTGTACAATCTTCATTGATGTCTACCTTACGTTTCTTTACAGAATTCCAGCCCCTGACAGAAACACCCCTTGCATGGTGAAGTGCTGGGCCCTTGTTGAAGACTGTGGCTGAGCTGACCTGAGGTTCTACTGTTCTCAGATCCTGGAAGCAGAATGGGGGGGTTACCTTCCAGAGCTGCGGAGAACACACCACAGGACCCTCCAGAGTTGTGGAGCACACACCATGTGACCTTCCAGAGCTGCAGAGCAGGCACCACTTGACCTTCCAGAGTTGTGAGGCACACACCATGTGACCGTCCAGAGCTATGGAGCACAGACCATGTGACTTAGAATGTTGCTGGTGTTTATTTAACTGATTAAGGTAAATGATTCTGAAAATCTCCCCAAATACGAACTGAAGTTGGAAGAAAAGGCCACACCAGTGCTAAGCATCCTCCAGGCTGACTGTTTCGGGATGTTACAGGTGGAGAACTATATTGTATACGGTTACCTTTACATCCTTGTCCTGCAAAGTCACTCACTGCTCACCTGTGTGTGTGACACCAACATCCATCAACCCCAAAGCTTAGGATGTCACCAGACAGCATCTGAGGCCTATAATAGACTTGCCCAATGTTTCTGCCACTGTGTTTTGTTTTGGTTTCTTTAATGTTTTGTTTTATAACTTTCTTTGTTCTGTTACTATAAAAACTCTATTAAACTGTTACTGTTCTGGAGCAAGGTACCTAAAGCAACATGTACTATGTGAGTCACACCATGGTCACTCATATTTTCCTCCAAAATAAACAATAAATGGTAATAAGGCATTTATTCCCTTTGAGATAAGAGCTGAGGTTTAACCTTAGTGTATTTACTATTAGTGTGTGTGTGTGTGTGTGTGTGTGTGTGTGTGTGCGCGCGCGCGCGCGCGCGCACGCGCGCGCGCGTACACACACTCGCACTTGTGTACATAATTACATGTGTATGCAGCTGTGTGTATACATGATTACATGTGTATGCAGGTGTTTGTGTGCATGATTATATATGTATTCATATGTGTACACATGTGTGTGTTTGTGATTATACGTGTATGCAGTGTGTGTACACACGGCCATCAGAGTACAACTTTCAGGGACCAGTTCTGTTCTTGTACCACAGACTTCAGGGATAGACTTAGATTCTTGTGCCTTGTATGGAAAGTGCCTCTGCACACTGACCCATCTTGCCAACCCAATAGCTGTGTTTTTGAGTTAAAAATGGTCCCATTCTTTTTTAAAAAAATAATCTGAAATGAAAGTGGGGCATAATCTGTGCATGTGCAAAAAATTCCAGGGTTCTTCACTCATAGATGGTCTGGATTACGGAGTTCAGTTGATTTCATCCTCATCCAAATGCCTGCTGAGCTGTGCTGAGCTGTATGTGATGTGTGCACTGTGTGTGCTGTGTGTGCTGTGCCTGCTGTGTGAACTGAGTGTGCTGTGCTGAGCTGTGTTGCTCTGTGTTCTGTGTGTGCTGAGCTGTGTGCACTGTGTGTACTGAATGAGCTGTGTGTGCTGAGTGTGCTGTGCTGTGTGTGCTGAGTATGCTGTGCTGTGTGAACTGTGTGTGCTGTGTGTGCAGTGGGAGCTGTGTATGATGTATGTGCTGAGCTGTGTGTGCTGTGTGTGCTAAGTTGTGTGAGCTGTGTGTGATGAGCTGTGTTGCTGTGTGTGCTGTGTGAACTGTGTGTGCTGTGTGAGCTGTGTGTGAACTGTGTGTTTTGTGAACTGTGTGTGAACTGTGTGTGCTGTGTTGCTGTGTGTGCTGAGCTGTGTGTGCTGAACTGTGTTGCTGTGTGTGCTGAGCTGTGTTGCTGTGTGTGCTGTGTGTGCTGAGCTGTGTGTGCTGTGTTGCCCTACACAGGTGCATTATATTTTGGACAGAGTTCAGAGACCTTGGGACACAACATTCAAGAGGACATGACATATCACATTCTTGCTTCAGTGAGGAGAAAGAAAAGAGAAATGCATGAACTGAAATAACTGTGTTTTTAAAACAGTTGTCTGAGGGGGGCATGGAGAGTGGACAGAACCACCCAGCGAGGGCAGCTTCTTTAAGCAACTGCACAGCAAACTGAGTCCTGTAAAGTGGGCACACTCCATCCATGTGACACCAGGGACAAGACCTGCCCAAAAGAGGGAAGAAAGCAGCCAGACAGGTGCCGGGTTTAGCATGTCATGGCATCAAAGGAGAAGTGATGGTGCAGACAGAGTGCACTGAGGAAGAGGTCTCGAGGGGCTGGGCTATGACATCTTTGAAGGTCACAGAAAAGAATCCTATTTGATTCTAGGGGGATTAGAGGTTTAAACAGGAGGACAAGGAAGAATGAAAATAAGGTCAAGTCCAATTTTCTAGCATAGTGGATGATGTTTTATTCACTGATAGAGATGAAGCTAAATTACCCTGTTTGACTTGTTCTAGTGAGAGGCCTGCGGTACGCTGAGGTCCTTGTAGCTGAGGCTTAGAGTCATTGTTTCTGTTTATTTCCAGGAAACTTCTAGTGAGGAGGATTCTGAGACCCTCTCACATTGTTAGAGATCCTAGAAAACATAGGGGTTGACCCTTCCGTCCAAAGGAATCCTGAGAGTCCCTGAGCCCAGGTCATATTCTCCATCCCCTATGAGGAGGTAACATGCTCAAAGCCAAGACCAACTGTGGCTTGGTGACAAAAGAGTAAAAGAAATCAATATATAATAACATGAAATCACATTCTGTGGAATTGTTTTAGTGGAAGTCTTGGACACAACTGGCATTATTTAGCATGTACCTACACACAAATAAACTGTCCTTTGGCATAAAGATCATCAAAGCAAACAAAATTCAAGAATAAGTAGTTGTCCACCAGGCAAGGAAACAGACTCTTGTGGGAAGGAACACTAAGTTATGAACTTAAGGTCGGACTATTACGGTGTTCTTCAAAGGCCTCTTAGCCAGTCAGTCTCAAGAACACTGGCTTTGAGACAGTTATTCAGAGAGCTGCCACATTTGCCTCCATGGAGTACCACTTGAAGGTCATCAGCTCAAGCTCGGTTGTCAGGCTGAGGTCTAAGAGAAACAGCTGCATAGCAAATAGATGCCACATATGTTTTGTTCTGCATGATCCTAGACTTTTATCTCCACGTGGCTCATGAAGGGAATGCAGACAGCAAGGACATCATTGCTGTCTGAATTAGCCATACATGACTAGTAATTTCATGCCAAGAAAACTCTGGATGTCAAGAGAAACCCTGAGGGGACATGACACTGCAAGAGAACTCCAAAGCTAAAGGAGAGGTAAATGGGGCTGGACTGAGCTAGACCTGGATCTGAGGCTCACCCTAGCCAGCTCTAGCACTGGTCAAAATGCCAGCCAGCTCCATCTCACCAATGAATGGAATTCCATGGATATATGTATGGCTTCTAGGAGAGATGGGAAACACTTCAATAAGAGATATCCAGAAAGGTAACCAGGTATTGCTCCCCTTTCTGAAAGAAATAGATTATAAGGCACTGAGTATAAGATAATTCTGCAAAGTATTCAAAACAATCCACAGTAATGAGGAATTAAGAAGAAATCCTAAATGTAAAACCCAAACTTAGAAGGGTAGATTTGTTTTCCTATTAAGCCCTCTGATCTGTAACACAAATTGTCTGTTTCCTACAGATTAACGAAGTCAACATTAATCACAATCAGAATGTTGACTCTGGGAATGCTTCCGTATTCACCACTGATTAGAAGCATCAAAGGCATTATTCTGTTTATGCATTAGCATCTTCCCCACTCCGTAAATATTGACACAGGAGAGTGTCAGCAATGCAGGACAAACAAATCACTAAGATTTGTCAGTCTTGGGAAAGTATCGTTTTTTTGACTAGCCCCTGGGGAAAAGAAAACATGAAAATAGTTTCAAAACTCACCATCAGTTCTTCCACAGAAAGAAATTCCTTTGTTAAAAAAAAAAAAAAGAGTGAGGTTTCTCTTAATCCTATCTCTCCTCGGGCTGAAGGCTGCTTCAGTTTCTTCCCATTCTGCTGCCTTCGCCCCTTCTCATCTTCCACAGGCCGTGAATGGAATCTCGAAAATCCACACTCAACCATCAAGGCATCTTCAGTGAGCAGAAGCTCACAAATTAGTCAGTGGAGCTTGTCCATGCACCTCACCTTGTCCCTATGGGTAGGAACTTTCCCTTTCTGTCTTTCTTGTTCTACCTGTGTGTCCACTGCCTGACCATCACAGACTTCTTTCTCTTAGGATGTCCCTAGCCATGTCTATCTCAGAAAGTTTTGCTCTACTATCTGAGAGTCTGTTGTGGTTTCACTGGTCCTATTCTATCCCCCTATGTTTGTTGTATGTATGAGAACACGTATGTGAGGGTGCATGTGGCCATGCATGCACAGGCTATAAGAGGACATATGAAGTCTTCCTCCATCACTCTCCACTTTCTGCCTTATTTTTTTGAGACAGGATCACTCATGGGAGCTCACTGTTTTGGCTAGGGTTGCTGGCCAGTGAACTCTTGGGATGTGCCTGCCTGCATTCTGCCCAGTGCCAGGGTTACAGGCACAGGCTGCCATGCCCAGCTTTTACATGGGTGCTGGGAAATTAAACTTAGGTCCTCAGGTTTGCACAGCAAGTCCTCTCCCACTGAGCCATCTCTCCAGCCCTTCTCTATAAACATCCATCAAATGCATGCTAGATGTCCCTGTCATCTTTTCTTTATTCATTTCTTCTCAAGTTTTGTTCTAACAAGCTATACACAAACATGAAACATATCATGTTTCATAGTTCAGTGGTACTAAATACATCACGCTGTGCAGCCATCATCAACATCCATTTCTGCAATTCTTTTCATGGTATGAAATGAAGTTTTATATGCATTAAATAATAATCCCACATCCCCAACCCCAGAACCTGGAACCAACATTCTACCTTCTGTCTCTATAACAGGATATCTGTCCCTTCATGTCTGTCTTGGCTAGTATACTGCCCTCAAGCTTCACTGATGTAGCATGTCCCAGAATTCCCTTCCTTCTAATGCCGAATCAGTATTTGTATATATCATGATTAGCTTGTCTATTCATTGGTAGAAAACTTGCCTTTCTTCTGTTTTAGCTATTGTCAATAATGCTAGCATAATATGTTTACAACTATCTCAAGACCCTGTTTTTTTAACAACTGCCGTATTACACACACATACAAAAGAGAGAGAGAGAGAGATTTTGAAATTTTCAACTAAATGTTTTGTTTCATTGTTTTAGCTTATATGTATATGTGTTTTGCCTGCATGTATGTCTATACATGTTTGGTACCTGAGGATATCTGATCCCCTGAAACTGTAATTATACATGGTTGTGAGCCTTCATGTGGGTGCTGGGACTCAAATCTTGCTCTTAACCATTGAGCCATCTCTCTAGCCCCATAATATATAATGGTTTAAAAATCACCTCAAGTGGATCAAAAGCCTACGTAAAAGAACTAAAGCAACAACAAAATGTATTCCTTTTTTTTTACTGTTCTGTCAGTTTTGAATTTGATTTTGGATGATTTTCTAGCTACTGCATCCCTCACTGTTCCCAGTTATGTTTTCTCCCCAATCTGGTTTATTGAGACTCATCAGGATTGAATTTATGTCTACCTGCCATTTCTTTCATTTTGTACGAGCTCTGACAACTTGTTTTTCATTTTCATGGTCTTCTTTGCTTGTCAAGTTCTTGTTTTATTTGTTTAAGCTCCTTTTTTCCACAGAAAGATCAAGTTGCCTTAAAGATAATCAAGTTGTTTCTTCTCCAGCCTTCCCCTGAGTCCTTCTTCGCCTCTTCCTAGCTTCCAGTGGCTGCCATGCTCGGGCTTGTAGCTTCGTGACACCCATCTCTGCCTCTTCCAGAATGTGGCTTTCTCTTCATTGGCCTCTGTATCTCCCTGTGCTTTTTTGGATAAATAAATGGATGGCTAGATGGAGTGCCCCATAATCCCATATGACCGAGTCACCAGTACATCTGCAGGCATTCAATTTCTAAGTAAGGTCACAATGACAACAGAGTTTAGAACATGCACCTAGTGCAATGTGACTGGCATAGTTTGCTTCTTTATTGCTATGATAGAACACCAACCAAAGGCAGCTTTGTTGGGTGGGGTCTCATATGTCCTCTTTAAGCCTGTGCATGTATTCATGGGGACACACACACACACACACACACACACACTTCCACATCACAGTCCATCATTGAGGGAAGTCGGGGAAGCACTCAAGAAGCAGCAGAGGCAGAGAGCATGGGCGGTGCCTTGCTTCCTCTGGGTCACTCAGGTACTTTTGCAATTCAGCCCAGGCCCATCTGCCTAGGCATGGCACCACTCACCATAGGCTGGGCCCTCCAACATCAATGTGCAATTAAGAAAATGCCCCCAAAGACATGCCCATGGAGGCTTCTCATTCTCATTCTGGTTCGTGTTAAGCTGACAGTAAGTTCTGTGAGGAGAGAGCTTCTTGGAGCCTCTACTATGCTACCTCAATTTGTGCTTTGAAATATCCAATAGGAGTTACTGTATAGAAAGTCACCCAACATTGTATGGCCACAGAACACTGTATGGAGCCCTTCAATGTCCCAACCACAGACTATGTTTGCTCTGAACTGGCTCCTCTGTTATTTTCACGCTCATATGAATAGCCCAGTGCTAGTGTAGAAATATAGATTCCTTAGGTCTGAAATGCAGTTCTCATATTCTACATTTTCACTCAAATTTAAATTATTTCTTTTTCTTTTTTGAGACAGGGTTGCTCTGTGTAGATCTGGCTGCCCTCAAACTCACAGAGATCCACCTAGCCTCTGCCTCCCAAGTGCTGGGGTTAAAGGTGTGTACCACCATGCCCATTTTAAACTAATACATAAAAAAACTATGTACATTTATGGAATTTCTCCAGGCTTCCTGGAGCTAGCTGATGCTGACAGTCCTCAGACATGCCGGGAGTAATGAGCCACCATGACGAAATCTTCACGTGCACTAACCAAGTTCCTTTCCCTACATTTCCTATCCTAGTTAATGACATCCTCTCTCTCCACCTAGTTTTCCATTTAGAAACCTTGGTATTAAATCCCTGTGCCCACTCTTGCCCCATATCACCTCCTCCAGCTTGTAGTCAAGTCGTATTTTTCCTTGGAATCCAGCCGGCCCTCATTTCCACTACCTCAATTTAGGGCTTTAGCATCTTTCTGTGGACTATGAGAACCCTCCCATCACATCCTCTTGCCTTTAAATTTTGTTCATTCAAACCACTCCAGACACAGACTCAGCCAGGTCACCATCTGTCCTGGTCACCATTCTACTGTGGTAAGGAGACACCATGATGGTGGGGGCAACTTTTAAAAGGAGCCATTTAATTGAGGGGCAGGCTTGCAGTTTCAGAGGGTGAGCCAAGACTATCATAGCAGGGAGCATGGTGGCAGACAGCCTTTTTACAACCTCAAAGCCTTCTCCCAGTGACATACCTTTCTAAGAAGTCCACCTCCAATACTTCCCAAACTATTCCACTACGTGGGAACCAAGCATTCAACACACAAGCCTATGGGGGAACTTTTCATTCAAACTGCCACAGCATCTCATGTTAAAATTCACATCAGCATACTGTTTACTGCCCTCCAAATAAAATCCCACCTGTTTAGCACTGAGATGTGCCGAACTTGCTGCGTTTTCCTAGCCTATACCCACCACCCATGACATAACATTTGCATTGGTCACACCAGGCTACTCACTGTGTCCTGAAACACCAGCATGTGCTCAGCTGCAATCTTGATCCAAGTTTCTCCCCAGCTTCTTTCTGACAGAAAGTTTTCATTCTTCAAAGTCTAAGCTTAAATATCATCCCCTTTGTTCTCTCTTCCCCAACCAAAAATTATTTTTGCCACTACTTTGTTGTCACGGTATTTTGGCCATAATTGTGCTCATAGTGTCTTTAATGTTGTTCTTTGATGTTACTTATATACCTTTGTTTCCAAGCAGCTCCTGAAGAGTAGCAATTTCTTTATTTATTAAAAATTGTCAACTGTATTTTTGTGTGCATATGTTGGTACTTGTGCAGGTGTATGTACAGGAGTGCAAACACATGTGTACACATGGAGGAAAGAGGCCATGTCAAGTGTCGTCAATGACTGTTTTTTGTTTGTTTGTTTTTGGTTTCTCAAGACTGGGTTTCTCTGTGTAGCTTTGGAGCCTATCCTGGCACTCACTCTGTAGACCAGGCTGGCCTCGAACTCACAGAGATCCTCCTGCCTCTGCCTCCTGAGTGCTGGTATTAAAGGAGTACACCATCACCACTCGGCTTCTACCTTATTATTTGAGACAAGATCTCTCACAAAAACTGGAGCTGATTTGGCTAGGCTGGCCAACCAACAAGTTCCAGGAATCTGTCCCAGCCTCCCCAGTGCTGGGACTACAGGGACACTGCCTCCCCAGTGCTAGGACTACAGGGACAATGCCACACCCAGTGCTGGGACTACAGGGACACTGCCATGCCCAGTCCTGGGGTTACAGGGACACTGCCACACCCAGCTTTTTATGTGAGTGCTGGGTATTGAATTCAGGTCCTCATGTTCATAGGCAAACTCTTTCCCAACTGAACTATCTCTGCAGCCTCATATATTTTATGAATAATTAAACAAATTAGTGTTTGGATTGGAAAAGTGCCAGATGGATGTAGGTTCTTCCTGGGTATAGAAAATAAATCAGACAGATAAAAACACAGACTCCTAGAAGTCAGTTTCAGAGCCAGTTTAGAAGGAGAGAGACCAGAATTTAATGCTTGGCAATAAATCTGCATGCCTCTTGACACAAAAACATGAGAGTCACTTGCTCGCAGAAAGTAGCCACTGGTACCTACTTGGGTTGGATGCAGCCCTGACAAGAGCACAAAGCAGTGAAGAAAGTGAGAGATGTATGTTGAGCATCCATAAAGAACAAAATGTGAGGTCTTAGTGAGTCTTATGAGGAGAGGATTTGATCCTCAGTCTAGGGAGATTCTTTCTAACATTTCCTGGCTGGCAGGGAACTTACAGGATGCACCGGCTGTTGCCACATTTCCTGATATAAAATGGAATGTACACACACACACACACACACACACACCACACACACACACACACACACACACACACACACACACACGGGCAGTTCTTGGAGCTAACCAATTCCTCAAATCCCAACAGAAACTGGCTACTCTGCAGCTAGGATCCACCCAGCCCTGAGGGCATCTCAGTGAAAGTGAAGCTAAATGAAATTTAAACTTGTCACATTCTTAGCCATGCTGCACTCTTTCAGAGTTTCATAAAATCCAAAAACATCCACATAATTAGTTTAGCTTTACCAAGAAACACACACACACACACACACACACACATGAATGACAAGGTCAGGCTCCTGACCTTTTGGTGAGTTAGAGAAGATTGCCATAAATTACACAATATAATGAAACACCAATTTGCATATTTGCTGCTATATTAAAAGGGATCAGTTTTAGCTCGCAAAGCAGAACAAACAAAAACATGCATTTTAATAACTCAAATTACTCCCAGGAAGTGACCCTCTGCAGAAAGCCTGATTATCACTACTTAATTAGAAGCCTTAGAAACCTAAATCCTCCTTTAAATCCTGTTCTGGGTACAGTGAAAGATGAAGCCATGAGTTTTGTCTAAGATTCAATATTTACTCTTTACTAATATGTTTGCTGGAGAGACTTCCCAGGCATTATAAAGACACGCAAGGAAAAAAAATTATTATTCAAAGAAAGAGCACACAAAACCTGTGTTGGCTTGCAGGTGCAAAGCAATTAACAAGCTGGCATTTACAGTACTTTTAATTAATTAATTAAAAATGCAAAGCTGACTTTCATTTCTTTAAATGTTTGAACATTTTACCCATCAATAATAGAGCTCTACGCTCTGCTGGGTGGCAGCTGGTGAATGAAAAATCCAGGGTTGAAGGAAGTGGGGGCAATTTGGAGTCTGCTGCCTGTTTCCCTGCCTCCCCCAACAGCATATTACTAAATTTAGTGTCAAGTGAGAGGGGAAATGGGCTGTTGCCTGGGACAGATCATAAAACCACAAGTGACAATATTTGATGTGACATGTTAACCTTGAGCAGCAATGAGAAACACAGGCTTATTACAATTACACTCGCCATTAAGGACTTGCTTCTGTTTCCAGAGGGAAACAGAGCTGTTTGGAATTGAGGCTCTGTACTTCCGTCTTGTTTATAAAGGTTAAAAACATAATTAGCACAGGGAATTCCAATAATTTGCCAAAACGATATGGGTAATGGCTCCTCACACAATGCTGCTGTGACTAATTTTACAACTGGACACTGCTCCAACGACGACTTCACTATTCCCCATGAACACATTTTTGGTCAGTACATATTTAAAAACAACACCATTAACAGACTTAATTAAAACATAAATAGTAGAGTGCTACCTCAGTAGGCATTCACTCAGCTGGAACTAACTGTATTTGCTTAATCTACAATTTTAGATGTATTAGCAAAAATAAATGTTAGTGAATATAAGAGCCTGATTACATATCTTGGGTAAATTGGTGATAATGAGTCAAGAGACTTTGTGTTCATTCACATATATTAGAATAAGAATCATTATGAAATTAAAGCTAAGATTAATCCTGCTAATGACACCACAGAGCATCTGGGAATAAGATAACCCAGATGTCAGATTCACTGTGCTGCTGCGCGACTGTTTGATAGAGTAACCCTTGAAGTGTTCTCTTCTAAGGCACATGGCTGCTACCCCCGCCCCAAGTCTCAGCACTTGAAATGCAAATGAGTGACAAGATAGTCTAATAATGAGAGCAGATTCTAGCAGTAAAGAAAATGAATAAATTAAAAAAAAACCCACTCTGCACCACTGATAAGAGCAAGCAGCAGGCACCCCGATGTCCTCAATTAGGGTGGGTGACATCTGCTGAACACTTCTCTCTAATAAAGCCCTCACTCGGTATTCCAAAGCACACGATCCTAACACTGTTAACATTTTAATGTCCTGGGCGTGCGTGGTAACATTAATTACAAGATGATTTGGATGACTTCTGAATCTCTTTCATGTCTTCAGCGGGAGAGAACACAGCACTGAGCTTTGATATCATAAATAAAAATGGGGTTGCCTGCCAAGCATGAAAGGTATCCTGAAGTCACTCGCATCTGCCAGGTCATCCCGAACTCTGCAGCCAAACAGAGGTTCCTCTGGGCACTTACAGAGACCCTGCAGCTTCGTTCTTCACTAGGGGAGCTATGTGGCACTTGAGGAGGCTCCTTCCTTATGCTAAAGGTGAAGTTTCTGCTGCTGTCTTTAACCTGGTGAGCTCAAAGCTCAGTTTCCTGAGTGCAGTTTGCCTCCTTGTGGGTATTTCCGTGAGCTCTGGCAAGTGTCACAGGGCTTTATTGTTTGTTGGCTGGAGACAGAGGACAGGTTCTCCCTTTAATTTACACACTGATGCAAAGGATTGGTACCAAGTGGAACCTTAGAAAGACAGCACGGCAGGGGACATGGGATAGAGGAAATTTGTTGGGTCCGCTACCTTATAACTATCCCTGTATCATCACCACCAAGAAAATACCATTGTGAAAACTGGGGTGCAGAGGGGGCAATATACACGCCCAAGTTATTAAACAGCTGGCAAGAAGCAAAAGTCAGACTTGAACTTCCATTATTCTCCTCAACCCGGGTTCACACCATGGGTGTGGTGACTAGTACCTGTAATCCTTTCCTTTGAGTGACCAGGCAGGGGGATGTCAAAGCTTGAGGTCATCCTGGGCCACACAGTGACATCCTGTCCCCAAACAAGACAAAACTCCATTCACAACCCTTGACTCTTCATTGTGTTTATGCTGGTCTCTCTTCTAAGCTTAATTACCTGGACATCATCTCTGTGGACCCTACCTTCAAGTGGGCACAGCCACTTTAGCCATGAAATACAAGCTGGTGCCTGGAAAGAAATCCTGTGGTTGGCTCACCTTGCCCCCTCCATGGAATGATGGATGTCACTCTCACCCTGGATCTGAAGATGACTTGGAGGAAGAAAAAAGACCTTTGTTCTTATGCGGCTGAGATGCAAAGGTTAGTCCTGCCACATAGCCTCACCCATCTGACAAAGGCAACTCTATACAAAGCTAACAGCCAAGTGCAAACATGTAAACTCCCAACTGGCCCCAGAGGTAGATGAAGAAAGATGGGGAAAAATAAAACCCAGGGAAGATGCAACTCAAAAGATGGCCCAAGAACTCTCAGACTGAGAAAGAGAAGGTTTTAATTTTGCTAACCCCAGTGGGTACCACTTGCATCATAATATGTGTGAATGGCTCCCCCTAGAGTTTTACAGCACCACCCAGCCTGCAAAAATCAATGTCCTTGTCCTGTCTGGCCTGGCTGCTCTGCTACTCTGATTCCCAATTCCTTTGATAGATTAAACCAGGTTTGCAGAATGGTCTGGGTGTGGAGTTCATCACTGCAGCCACTAAAGGCACACTTGGGTCCATCCATAAAGAGCCTGTTCACTCAAAACGTCAGGAATGAACAGTTCACCAACAAATTGATTAGGTCACTCAGCCATGAATCACAATCTATTTGGATGTGACAGATGATTATTGATGGCTCTGTGTGAAGAGACGTTACCCAGTCACAAACAGAAACAAACATATATTAAACAAATGTGAAACAAAAAAAGACAAATGAACCTTTGACCTTTTTCATAATTGACTCAACATGGTGTTGATTTGCTGCTGATTAGGAATGACTTCGAGAAAAGCAAAGATGAGACATACTCAGAGGAAACAGCCATTCAAGTTCAGTCCCCTTTCTACCTCACATCTTGCTTATATTACGTGAAATATCCTCCTTCCCGAGTCTAGTTCTCACTGTTCAAAGGGTTATAGTTTGCTGGGATCACAAGTGAACAGTACAGCAAAGGTCCCCAGGACCACTCACAAGTTCCCTTGGGATAGTCCCCCAAGTTTTCAGATCTCATGAACTAAATAGCGTGTCTATAGAATAAAAGTAACTAGTAGAACATTCTCGAATAGGACCGGAATGATAGTAAGTCCTCATTGTCAACTTGACTAGATTCAGAATCACTGTGAAAACACACCTGTGTGTCTATCTGTGAGGTTGTTTCCAGAAAGGGACTGAAGAAGGAAGGCTAACCTTGAACGTAGGGAGCACAATTCCCCAGGCAACTAAATAAAGAGGAGAAAGAGAGCTGAGCACTAGCTTCCCCTCTGCCTCATGACTACATACACAGCATCACCAGCTACCTCGCCTGTTTCACCCATGCCTTACCTACCAAGACAGACTACACCCTCACTATGAGACAAATAACCCCCCCTTTCTTAAACTGCCTTTATCAGTTATTTTGTAACAGCAATGAGAAAAGCCACAACCCCACTGGGTACACGGAGGCTGCCCATTTCTACCTATCAAAGCACTGACTAGTCAAATCAGGGGCATCTAAGAGATTTTTAACCATGATTAAGAGAAGTGGACCCCCCCCAAAAAAAAGAGGGTGAAAAGCAGCTCAACTACTTTCAGAATTGCAGGGTCACGATCCTGTTAGATCTGCTGACATATTCCATCCAGGTAGTTCCTGGACTAAAGGGAAGGGTCACAAAGTTTATGCTGGATAAATTCACTTGGCCACAGATTTCATCCTATGTGACTATCACAGGTGCTTTCCAGGAGAATGACATCTGCAGGGGAGAGGTGAAAACTGCTCATCCTACAAGACAACTCGTGTGTCTGTTCAGAGTCTCCCCAGGTTGCTGGATGAGAAGTAGGCACCATGAGCTCTGTGCTCAAACCACCAAATCTAGATCTTCTGTGTGATAATTTCACATGCCGTCCACATGTACTGGATCCTGGGGGTAGAGACAGTTGATTTCCCCAGTCCCTGACATACGGGAGGTCCTGGGTAATGCCTTACTGAAAATGTTGCTTGAATATTGATGGTGGGAGGTAGAGTCAAAGATGCTAGGGCATCCAAGAAGATAAACTATGGTCTGCATTTTCTTATCAGGAGCCTAAGGACTCTTCCAACAAACACATGATATTTTCTCCCTCCTGTTGAAGCTTTAGCTGCCCTGATATTCCTAGACCCTTCTCCTCTTCAGAAATGAGATGCCATCAATAAGTCTCAGCCAATTAGCATTATTTTGTGCCCGGCTGTGACAACATAACTAGAAAACCAATGAACCCAAAGGCTGAATGGCCTGAGTTCTCATGACTGAGTGGGCTCTGAGGTGTCTTTTACACAGAATAATTTATGGAAGCATCCTTTAAATGCAGACTTTCCATCTGTTTCTCCTTCACTCTTGAGAGGAAAACAAGATAGAAAGATACTCAATCTGTTCCAACCTCATATTTTTAACCTCTTCTTCTCAGCTTTTGGAACTCTTGGTCCTACATCTTTCAAATGCCTTCAAATGTGACCAATAAAAAACAGTAGCTAATGGGTTATTTGTCACCTTGCTGCTGGGGCTGTGCCAGGGATTCCAAAGGCTCGATGAACTTAGGAGGAAGGAGATGAAAATCGTTCAAGTATCAAGTATTAAACAGAATGATGGGGAGGGCACTGAAGTAATATTTGTACTTAAGTATGAGTAAAAGGTGAAAAAGAAAGACAAGACAATGAAACAGGTAAGAAGACAAAAAGAGATCCTGAGAGGTCTGACAGACTTTCTTGGGACTGCTGTGACAGAACTGTGGATGGGTGTGCCTTAGGCCTGGTCCTGTGGAGAGTCTTGCTGGAGAGTTTTGCTCTACTCTCAATACAGAACACATAGTGTTTGGACAAAGAGAGTGACTTGAGTCCACTCAGGCTTTAAAAGAACATTTTTCAGGAATATTGAGTAGAGAGAGACAAAGTTCTACACATACTCACAAATATACACACACCCATATGTACACACACACACAATATTGGAAACATCAAGTCCCTTTTCCATGCCAAAGACAGATACAAGCCTGGGAGAGGATAAAAAGCAATCTGCTCACCCTCATGAAGAGCACGTGAGAAATTGGTCATAAAAGGGGGGACAGGAAGCTGGGGGTCCCAGAGTTTCATAAATGTGAAACCTAGATGCATTGTGAAGCATGAACGGGCATTTACAGACAAAAGGAAACGAAAATCACTCTTGACTTAGAGGGGCAGGGCACAAAGAGCTGGAGTGTGGTTCAGTCAGACTCTGGGTTCCAATCTCCAAATCACACAAAAACATGAGAAACACAATTCCACAGGCATAGGTCTCCTCCAAGAGGTCCTCTGTGTCATTCCCAAGAGCTCACGAGTAACTGGATGGGGCCATTCACTGCCATGGACCTTGTATCGTATATCTTTAAGGCTCTGCCTCTACATCCACTGAACACATGGGCTCAGCACTGACTGCCCCCAAAGGGTAGGTTTTCCACATGATGAGTAGACAGCGCAGGAGTGGTATAGGAACTCAGTGGCATTTCCACCTTGCCCTAGTCAAGAGCTGACTAAGGCCACTAGGAAGATGGCTCAGTAGATAAGGCACTTACCAGTGAGTCTGATGACTGAATTCTGAACCCCAGAACCCACACTGTAGAAGGAAAGAACAGAGTCTAGCAAGTTGCTCTCTGACCTCCACACACATGCCATGGTAGGCACATATGCGCACACACACATGTATGCACACATAATAAGTAAATTTACTAAATGTAATCTTCTAATTAAAATGACCTATCTTTCCTTGTCTTGGAATTGGGAACTCAGTGCCATAACTTCTCAGCCAACAGAAATTGATTCCATTTTCATTTCCATTTCGAGGCCGATGCTTACCGCCCCTGCTTCCCTGGAGTGTGTTGGTAGGGGCCACACCCCTTCTGCAGATGCTGCTAACCCTTCAAGATCTCTCACCATTCCTCTCTATTCACTGTCTTATTCCACTTCAGGGTTATCTGAACAGAGGCAGGCTCTTTACATCCTATGTTACCCCAAGCCCTGCTACTTCAGCCCGGTATTAGACATTATTGCTTGTGATGATGTCTATGGTACAGCAGGACATTTTGATCTGTACATTAACACAGTTCCTAAAATGACATATCACATACAGAACTCGATCCAAGGGTTCTAGAGAAAAGAGGCCCCAAAGGGCCATATTAATTGCGGCACTACCAACCTGCACCTTGCCTGTCTGACATCCTCCCTGAGTGCCCAGTGTTATTTCTGAGACCCTCCGACTCCTCTTGGCAAGAAGCCTGTACAGCGGCTCTTATTTAACCACAGTGGCCTCTTTTCTGCTTCTTCTCTTTCTTTTCCTGGGTAAGTGTGCTCCTTAAATAAAAGTGGATGTCTCAGAGGAAACCTCAATCCATCGCCTCCCTCCACCGTGCACTGAATTCTGTGTCTTTAACACACCTTGGAGATGACTCTTAAATCCTGGGAAATCTTTAAGTGGCAACATGCTGGCAACAGAAAACACTGCCTCCCCTGAGACTGTGGGCACAGAAGAGGCAGAGTGCTGCAGCTTGGGAAGGCAGGCCTCTGAGGACAGGACACTAACCCAGGCAGCCCTAGGAATGTGCTGGAGGCTCTGCCTTCACACTCACTGAACACTCGGGCTCAGCACTGACTGCCCCCAAAGGGTAGGTTTTCCACATGGTGAGCAGACCGCTCAGGAGTAGTACAGGATCTCGGTGGCATTTCCACTTTGTCCATAGTCAAGAGCTGACTAAGGCCACTCTAAAAAAGTGATGTTGGTGGGTCTTTCCATTCCTCTCTGAATAAACCTAGCGTCAGCGTCACTTGGTCAGCATTGTGGAAGCCAGCAGCTGGATATTCTTTAGGAAAGATTTTCAAGCACTGTTTTCTTCACAGAAAATATTTACAAGCTTTCCAGGAGTGGTGCAGCACATGTTTAACTTCAACACAGCAGGCTGAGGTGAAGGGGTGCCACAGAAATCCAGCCTGGGATACACAGTGAGTTTCAGGACCACCTAGGCTACAGTGTGAACTCAAAATAAATAACAAATAGCAAACAAACAAAACATATGAATATATGTATAAACTTAAAGAGTATTAACCTCAGGAACAACACCCTAAAACATTTGTTATAATTATTACTTACGTCAAAGAATCAAGGTACATTCTTCCATCTGCAAAACCTGTCTATCGTTGCCCTCTGCCCTCAAACAGTGCTGAGACATGACATGTTGTGTGACCAGGCTCTTTATAGGACTGTTAAAGCCTTGTGGTGTTACATTACAAATGGACTGATTAGTGTTGGCAAGGATTTATTGGACTACAAAGCAAATGTTAATTTTTTAAAAAATTAAATAGCCTTCTTTAAAGTTATTCTTTTAAATCAGGCATAGGGTTTCATGCCTATAATCACAGCAATCCGGAAGTTTAGGCAGGAGTATTGCCATGAGTTCTATGCCGGCTTGGGTTGCAAAAGAAAGACCCAAAGGAAGGAAGGAAGGAAGGAAGGAAGGAAGGAAGGAAGGAAGGAAGGAAGGGAGGGAGGGAAGGAAAAAGAAAAACCATATTTGTATTTTAATAGAGGGCAATAGGTACCAACTGTAATAATTAATTGTACCTTAAAATATGGAGAATTTTTAATTAATTTCTATCTTATATGCATGAGTGTTTTGACTGCATATGTGTAAGTACACCACATGTGTGTACTGCCCATGGAGTCCAAACAAGGTCGCTAGATCTCCTGGAACTGGAGTTGTGACTGGAATTACAGACTTGTGACCTACCATGTAGATGCTGGGAATCAAACCAGGTTTTCTGCAAGAGTAGCAAGTGCTCTTAACTGCTGAGCCAATTTTTAAGCCCCAAAGTAAGGAGAAATTTTATGATGCAATGAGATAAAAGATTTCATTTCCTGTACTCTCCCAAACCAGAAAAATGCCTAGTGGTTTGCCTGCATTCAGATTCTACCCCTGCAAGGGAAGTTCAAGAACATGACAAGTGAGAAATAAGTTACAAAAACATTTTTCCTCCAAAAATCCATTTCGCTTTTACCCCCCTGAAAGACCAGGGCTTATAAAAGAGTGGTTTTGATATGTAAGAACAAAAGAAAAGCTGAAGGGGGTGTATATGATTGATTCCATCAGCTTGCCTAACTATGGTGGGCTGGGGCAGTGTGCTACTCCATGGCATCACTTTATTGCTAATTTGCAAGACATAACTTACTTAGAGGTACAGTAAAGAAAGAAAGCCATCCAGGTGAAAAATAGTGGCGGTTATACTTACACTCAAGAAGCTAACAAAGTAAACTTAAATACTGAAAATGAAATGGCCTTGGCCTTGGACAATCCAATCTTTCCAGCCCACTTAAAGCCATTATCACGAAAGGATGGGCCAGCTTAGTTGCTCATGAACTGTAGCTACTCAATAACACCATGCCCCCCCTTTGACCCCACAAATAGAACTTTGGTAGAATGTGGCATATGATGGGAGATGTCATTCTGTATATATATATATATATATATATATATATATATATATATATTTCTCTTATTGGCTGATGAATAAAACAGTTTGGCCAATAGAGGCATATAGATAGGCAGGACTAGGAAACAAGGAGAATTCTGGGAAAGGTAGGTAAAGAGAGACAGTGAAGAGATGCCACCAGAGACCAGGAAGATAGGCATGCCAGGTGTTCTCTGGTAAGATAAGGCCAGATAAGGCCATGTAGAAATACATAGATTACTAGTTGTGAGTTAATAATTAAGATAGAGATAGCCAATAAGAAGCCCTAGTCATTGGCCAACAGCTTGATAATTAATGTAAGTCTCTGTGTGTTTAATTGGAGCTGGAGCAGCCGTGGGACCTGCTGGGACAAGAAACTCTAGCAACAGGCATGTTGCCCACCTGAAACAAGTTTGCTCTACCTATTAATAGCTTTTTCAATTCTAAATGATAATGTCAATTTTGAGATAAACTTATATTTCTCCTCATAGAGGTAAAGGATTTAATTGCCCAAGTGGCCCATGTATCCTTCCCTATCCAGTACTGATGGCAAAATTGGGTCACCATTTCACCACCCAAGAGCAAGAGCTGCCTCAGTTTTTACCATCAATCTTCCCCAAATGTGCTGAGAACCAACTCTCTACCTAACAATGTGAAGAAAATGAAAACAGACATCTGTTGTAAGACCAAGCACAGCCCAATGGCAAACACCAGAGTCTGGCTTCCTGCCTTCTAAAGACACAATGACTCAGATGCTGAGTGATGACTCAGTTTCCCCATAAGGAGCTTCTTCCTGAGCCTATGCTTCAGCTGACTTCCAGAATGGACCTGGTACCCACTCTCATGGGTACTTGTAAGTCCTGAACATCTACATTTTTACCAGATGCAGCAGGAGGCTGGTAGAGTTTTTCCTGGTGATGGGTGGTCTCCTCTAGGCTGGCTGCTCACCCATACAATGGCAGCCCAGGATCACCTCTCCATAGTCTGTGGTCTTTATGACCAAAATCAACTCAACTCCAGATGTGGCAACCTCTGAAGAGCGGGGTTCTTATTCATCTGATAGTTTGAATCCTTGGTGTTTTTCAAAATATCTGTTCTCCTGATAGTGTCTCACCACTGTAGGTCCCAATTCTTTGACAGCTGTTAGAAATAGCCTTGTTTTCCAATACCCCTGTCCAGGTGGGAAGTTAAAATGTGGACTACTTAGTGAGAATAATGAAGAGACCACAGCCACCAGTCTCTGCCGATGTACAGAAAAGGCAAAACTTTATGGACTGTTGCCTTTGATGACTGGCTACAATTGAAAGAGTGGTTGTGAAATAATCCAAACCTGCAACTCTCACTCTAACTGCACTGCCAACTCTTAAGTGATTCAGAAACAATGATCTCAAGTAGCAAGTCGGCTTGTTCCTCCATCACAATTTCTCTCAGACACTATAACACACCAGGATTAGGACTATTAAAGCCAGGATGAGACAGCAATTGAAACTTTAGGATTTGTTTCTGTTTTAAAATAAAGTTAGTTATCTAGGTAAATCTATCTTAGCATGTTTCCATATTAGCCTTAATGTACAGAGTGAAGCTCGGCGCTCTTAATCATGCATTAGTTTTGCCATTAGAAGAGATTAAAAGGTCTTTTTGCAAGTTGGCATCTTGACCTATCTACAGATACTCCCTTGGGTCATCTTTAAACAGAAGCAGCCCTTCTCTCTAGGAGTCCTTCCTTATTCAGCTTCCACTGGGATCTCAAGCCTAGCCTCACTTAACTGTCTGTTAACATAGACATAACTTCTTACATGGTACCTGGTGTTCTACACGCTGCACACTGACACACTTCAGGAAGTATGCTTCATCAAGTTCTTCAGTGAAAAGGACATTTGGAAGGAAGGGCTCCCTGAAGAACAACTCCAAGAACTCTAAGTTCTACCACCCACTGATTAAGCCTGGGAACATCTTGGTTGTGGTGAAATGTTTTAATTGGACTTGTATTTTGGCCAGAAATAACTGGTCTAATCTCAGGGACTGAAGTTAGATCATGTAGTGGTGATATGAATATCTTTTAAGTCATAAAACCTTGTAGCATCTAATGAGCTATGTGCTATGAAGAGAAAAAGAGATTTCTGACACAGGTGATACAACAAATGACTATACATTTGAGTTGAGTAGGGCTCAGATAGGGAGAAATGGGTTTGAAGTACAGATGAAATATCCAAGTGCTTACACATAACACAGGCTTTGATAAATGGACCAGAAGTCAGGAAAGAGCAACGAGCCACTAAGAGGAAACCATGGAACATCAATGGCTTGAGAGACCAACATCAGAAGAGGAGTCATGGGGACCATTTATACAAGAAAATCTGAATCATACATCAACCACAATGTCAATGTTTGTAACTAAGAAACCATTTTACACTGAATGGCAGGAAACTGATCATGTGACCATTGAAACTACATCATCAATTTCATGGAGTCAAGAAATAAATAAAAGATTCAAGACTGGCAGGTTAGTTATCATTAAATATAAATATTTGTATTGACATATATACATGTATATTGCAATGAAGAGGAGCAAGAGTAAGTTGTTTGATCAAAGAAAACTATAATTTCAAAGTGGGCACCTGCTACTTAAAGAATTCTTCACAGATACATAACAAATTATTGACAGGAGGAACCTTCCAGACGCACAAGGTGGAAGATACATCAACTACACACTTCTACACTTAGGGGGTTCTCTAGCAATCAAGCTTTCTTATCTTTATTTGTATTTGAGATGAGAATTCCATGTTGTACAGGCTGCCCTGGAATTTGCCAGGTAGTCAGAGTTGACCTTAAACTTCTTATCTTCCCACCTCCACTTTCTGAGGGTTGGGATCATGCCCAGTGCCGGGCACTGAATCTGGGGCCTCGTGCATGCTAAGTGGACATTCTACCAAGCCATCACGTGCTTCTAAGTAGAAAAAAAATAAGTCTGCAAGAAATCCTAGCAGACACCATCTTAGAATTCTAAGACACTTCCATTCTTCCTCTGTTTCTTCAACCCTCTCCACTTGTTGAAGAGAAAATGCTTTCACTTTCCTGTCAGTGTCTGCTGGGCCAGTACATCCCAAAAATTTCAGGTGAAGGGGAACACTGTGATCCCCAGAGTAAGAAACTAGAGAACAGTCCCTGTCCTTTGGCAGACTTGCTGCTGCTCTTTAGCAGATCTCTCACCAGAAATGGAAAGCCGGTTCCTGATGGATCCACTTGCTGTCTATCACCCACAGCAGTCTTGGCCCTTGGCGCCTCCAGTCAGGCAGAAATGAAACTTTCTATTTCAGCGGCCCCTTCCTGTCCATCTCAGTGTCTCCTAAGGCCGTTCCTTCCCACAGAGCTCCATATGTGTGGCTCACGGGAGACTGTATCTAGCCCTGAAAGGTCAGCGCCCCAGACCACAAGGGCTTTTGCTTCTTACCCTCTGAGGACTTCTGCTTTCACATTTGCTGATAGAAACTTGCCCCCGTTGCTTGCACTAATGGTTTACTGGCATGCCAAGACTCCCGGCCATCTCCTCGGCAGGCTGCATGCCCATATCAAAGGTGGCACACATGAAGGGAAGGGGCCGTGGATACCAACCATAGAGAGTAGGCCCAGGAAACACACTTTCAAGAAGTCCCCTGAGGACCACACCATGGCACGACAACGCAGCACACCTGCTAACAACTGATGGCATAATACGTTAAGACCCCTTTCCAAGGACTGGAGAGATGGCTCAGAGATTAAGAGCACTGGCTGTTCTTTCACAGGTCCTGAGTTCAATTCGCAGCAATCACATGGTGGCTCACAGTCATCTATAATGAGATCTGGCCCCCTCTTATGGCATGCAGGCATACATGCTGACAGAACACTGTAAACATAATGAATAAATAAATCTTTAAAAGACCAGTTTCCATTGTGAATTCTCTTTTTCCCATTGGTCATCAGAAGCCTGACCTTAACGGTTTTTCCTGTGTGACCAAGCACCAGGCAGCAGGGAGTTGTATCCATGCAAAAGAATAAGTAGAGATTATGAAACTTACAAAGTCACCACCAAGGTTGCCCAGGCCCATGACTGGGAATCATGCCTTTCCATAGCCCTCTTATATATGAATTGCATGCATGAAGATAAGCAGGGAATTCTTATACTGAAAAATTATTTACTGCCTAACTGAACATAATTTGACATATATCCTGTTTTGTTTGCTTAATCTGGAAACCCTACTCTTAAAGCAAGCAGGAAGAAAAACAGAAGCAAAGGGGCAGAGGTTTGAAATAAGTATAGGAAAGTCAACAGAAATAGATTTGGCATGGCTTGGGGGAGAAATCATCTTTCACCTGAAAACACCCCCTTAAAATGAAGTTGGCAGAGATTAATACTGAAGTCTTGCCTCCAGGACAGGGTCATTTCTCTAACTTTGTCTTTTGCCCTCCCTCTGTATGTACACACAAGCACACACAAGCGTACACACACACACACACACACACATGCACTCACACTCTTTCTCCCCCCCCCCGTGCCAAATATGGTTCCTTTAAATGTTGTGTGCTGGTCACCATGGCTACCTGGGAAGCTACCCTTCTTCATCAGCACTCCTTTGTGGGTGACAAGGGTGACAAGGACAGGAAGTTATAGGAAGACACACAGAGATGGTTCACCCTGTGTCTGTATCCAAGACTTGTGACTTACAAACTGCAAGTCCTTAGACAAGTTTCTTCCTCATTGTGGAATGGGAGTTCTCAGTTTTTGTTTTCCCAACTTTGAAACCCAGGTCAACATCCATCTCACAGCATACAGAGGTACTATGAAAACAAAAGATGGCAATGCACTAGGTGCCCAATGGTTGCCCAAAACAGTGGTTACTGTTATTGCTGTTGTCCTCACCATTATTCAAGGACAGCTGACAAGCACAGGTGCCCAGGAAATGGCTGTCTAAATCCCAAGCCTGGTGGCTTTCTCTGAACTGAGTGCATCTCTGTTCCTCAGTTTACCCACATCTCCATGTGCAAATATACCATGCCTGGTAAACAGAAAGTACCACGTAAATGTTGGTCACTATTAGTGACTTTTGTGATGTGTTTGCTGTCTCCTTCCAGACCAAGCGTAGGAAAAACTGCAGATAGCCTTCCCAAGCTCCAATCACTCTGCCCACCTCACATGCCTGGCAGGCACTTCCTCCCTGAGCCAAGCCTGCCTCTATGCCCAGAGACTGCTGATGAAGAAACACCTAACCCAGAGACACCAATGAGGGAAAGACAATGCAGCAGAGTCAGCCACTTGAGCCAATTGGACCTTGAGAGGGGGTATAAAGGCAGGTCTAACTTCCTTAATAAATGAGTCTTCAGCATGCTCTGCTACTCACTGACTCCCAGTGCCTGAGTCGTTAGTGCTCCCTCTTCTCAACCCCTCCTGCAAGGAGTGTCTGAGCAGGGTCACCCTCAACAACCAAACTTCCTACGTACATCTTCAGCATGCTACCTGTTCGGCACACGTGGTTCTGCTCATGGGCCTTATATTCCCCACAGTGCTCAGTGCCCAGCAAGAACTCATTGAGTGTTAGGTGATGAAATAGTGAAAGTGAAGCAGACACTACTGCGAGCCATTGACCCAAGCAAACACAATGAGAAGCATCCTGCCAATGACCATATACAGACAGACAAACAGCAGCCGGCCTCTCTTTATGACACCTGCTACATGCCAGGCACTGCAGTAGGCACTGCGTAACTGAATTTTCATTTAGTGTCTTGTCCCTGAGGATTAGCTTCCTGTGGGCTGTTCTATGGATGAGGAAACAACAATTCAGACAAGTTCAGCTGCTCCCCTACTTTATACAGCCTGAAAGATTTCAAGGTTAACCCTCAGACAACCCGAAGTCGTTTGGCTTGGGGCAGTTACTGGAATCAGTCGACCTTGTCTGTGTGGCCATCAGTGGAGATGTTCTTACTACTATGGTAAGGATTAAGCAGACTGTACTGTGTGAAGTGCTGCCCCCACACTGGCACTCACCATATCCTCAGCGAGCATTGGGTGCTAAGAGTAGAGCTAGATACTACAGTCTGTCCTCTCCATAGCCTGCAGTCTGTAACACCAACTGAGAACAGACCTGAAGAACAAAAACCAAAGCTCCTTCCTCACTACACAGCCCGGAGCACTTTGTTTTCCTAGGCCCTTCTGAAGAAGACTGTCTCTGAACTACAGCTTCTGGCACTTTGTCACCTATCCTGCAAGATGATGTCTCCTCTAAGATGAGGATCCAGATTCCTGAACTGAGAACTCATGACCATCAAGATCAAGCATCATACTCCCACCTCACACTTCCTTCCCCATAGGCCTCCTTCCAGATCTCCAGGCAGCCTGGTACAGTGCACTATCTCCCATGGCAGTGCCCACCCTCATGGTGGACTGGTCACTCTCCCTGATGACTCCTTTCTCCAGAAGGGATTGGTGACAGCTTAGGGTTTAGCTCTAGGCCATTTAACAATTCTGTTACAATTTCACTGGCTAACCAGCCTTTGCCAAATGAATGAGCTCCATAGTCAGTGAGAGGGTCTGCTTCAAAAAGGAAGGATGGAGGGCAATGGAGGAAGGCATCTGATACCTTGTCTGGCCACCATGTGCACCCTCATTCACACATTCACAAAAACAAACACATATACCATACTAAATAAATGAAATATAAATTTGTATAGAGAAACACCCCTTTCGGTACCGTAAGGACACAGATGTGACTGCTATCTAGAAAATATGCTGCCACCAAAATAAATTGTTGTCAATTCTTTAAAAAAGCAATCAGTGGCAGTCTACATACATTACATATATGGGAACATGTACTATGTGTGCAGGTCTGTAGCTGTAAATTTCTGCTGAGGCCACTTGAGCAATAACCCATAGGTCGAAAAAGAAACACCTGCTGTCCCACAATCTCACCATGACATGCTGCCCACCCCTACTGGAGCCCTGACAATAACGTGTCCACCTGACCATGGTCAAACATGTGAGCAGAATAAACTATTTCTCTTTATAAGTTGATTGGCCTAGGTGTTTGTTACAACCACAGAAAACCACAAAAACGCCATGTGTCTCCACCCCTTATTCAACTCTGTTAGAAAATAAGAAAAGCAGTTTAGTACCAACAGTGACAGAATGATGAGAATCGAGCAGTGACTTGCTCTTTTACCCTCCAAAATTAAGGGCTGTGTTATCTTATGTGATCCTAAACTCACACAGTGGGCCAGCCTCTGGGCATGCTCTCTGGAATATGGAGAATATCCTACCCCAAGGACCAGCTCAAAGAAAAAAAATCATTTCCCACAAGGCAGCACTCCACCTGCCACTCCTGCAGCCTCCGAAGCACATCCTCAGGCCACACAGAAAACAAAAACTCCCAACAAAAATAATACAGATGACACTAACTGGGAAACAGATGCCATTGCAGAGGTTGAAAACACAAAGAGGTCTCCTAAAGCAGTAACTCTGTTCTTGTTTTATTCAGCTACAGTAATAAATAATTTAATGGGATAATGTATGTGCATTTTAAAGGCTAGGTAATAGAAGTGCTAGGGTAAGCATGACTCGAAAACCTGACATAATACCTATCTAAAAACAATTCATATTTATTAGTGGGAATAAATCCCTAAAATTCCTTCCTAAGGGCTTATCAAACCAAATTGGGTCCCAGCCCAGCGAATCGAATTAGAAATCCGTGTAAGATTGCTAACTGAGTTATTAACGCATATGCATGAGTATCCCCCACTCACCAGCAACCCTGCATCTGGACAGTTAGTCAAATGCTGCCCTCTAGTGAGAAAACTCCCCAAGAGGAAATCCTGGAATTGAAGTCTTCAGCAGCTTGAAGACATCCAAAGAAGAGAGCCCAGCAGATCCTTCAGCTAGAGACCCAGTTCTAGGTTAAAGGATGCATTCCTTCCTACATTGCCGCTAAGGAACTATGCCCCACCTAACACTGTGCTAGAACAGATGAAAGTCTCCTAGCATAACCTTGCTTATGTAACATAATTCCAATTCTTGTGTTTGATGATCCAATGTCACAAACTGATGATAAAGTTTGGAATGTTTATTTGTTTTGAATAGAGATGTAGATAGAGAATTTCCAATAACCTGAAACAATAAGGGACAGTTCCTGGAACTAGAGAGAGAACACAAACAGAGAATAATGCTTGCTGAGCAGACATGGATACCTGAGTTCAGATCCCAAGGGAAATCCAGGAAGAAACAGGAGGGTTTCTGGGGCTAGCCAAGAAAACAAGAGCTCAGTGAGAGAACCTGCCTCAAAGGGACAAAGCAGAGGATGACAGAGAAGGAAGGGCACAGGTGTGTGCGTCAGACACACACTTACACATACACACCTCACACATACATCACATGTACACACATTACACATACAACATTCACACACTCCCAAAAATTAAATGTCTCCTTGTTCTCAATTATTAGACATTAATTTTAATGCCATCTCAAATACCTTGACTGATGAAGAAAATCTTTTCTCCAAAGCTTTGAATATTTTCAAACATTTTGTAAGGGTTTCTAATTATTATTTAGTTTTGTAAATACAGAAGCCTCCCCTGTGTGGGCCAATGACACATGTGCTCTCAGTGTTCTTGAAAACAAGGGTAGTGGTGCATGCTCCCATAGTAAGTCTAAGTTAAAATCAAATCCATGGGTCTGCAGTATATTTGTCATTTGCTAAATCCTCTGAATGGCCCAGAATCAGGAGGAAAGACAGGAGAAGCCTTAGGAATGGAGTAGGGGAAATGTCCTTGATGGATTATTCTCCTTCTCCTCTTCCTCCTCCTCCTCCTCCTCCCCATTCTCCTCCTCATTCTTCCCACTCCCATCCTCCTCTCCTTCTTCTCCCTACTCCCTTCCTCCCCACTCCCATCCTCCTCCCCCCCACTGCCCTTATCTTCCCTTTTCAGCTCAATCTCAATTTTTAAAAATCATGAAAATGTGGAGATGTCACAAGCAATGCTTTACTTCTCAAAATTTGCTTCCCTGTAAAAATGAAAACTGATAATTTTCTTAATACAAGAGTGTTATCATCTTCTCAAATAGAAAACCACAACCAGCCATTGTCAATTTAGCAGAGGGTGAAAGGAAGATCTCTACTTTCAAACTGATTCATAGAATATTAGTAAATTTTACTACTTTATCAGTAACAGGTACCTAGCATGTTTTAAATCACATGCTCAGCTTTATAAATCCTGGCAGGGAAAGTGTCTCCTTCAGGTACAATCTTCCTCACCAGAATTTTCATCCACCTACCCACCATCCCATCCATCTATCCATCCAACCACCCACCCTCCCATTTATCCATCCATCCACTCACCCTCCCACCAACCCACCCATCCTCCCATCCATCCATCTATCCATCTACCCACATACCCTCCCATCCATCCATCCACCCCCCCTCCCATCCACTCAGCCTCCCATCCAGCCAGCCATCTGCCCACCCTCCAATCTACCCATTCTCCCATCCACAGTCTATCTGTTTACTCATTCCTTGCCTTTTGACGAACTCTCAGGACCACTTACTCTAACTTGCACTCTGCAGCTCTGTAATGATGAAATACAGAACCCATCAGCATGTGTGTAACCCTCGACAGGAACTTCCAAGAGAGGAAGATAGGCTCACGATCAGATAACTATGAAATGTCTTAAATGTGTAAGATAGGAATAGATTTTCCTGATCCAACTCTGGGGAGGCAGAAGGTTTGGATCCCCAAGATACAGTAAGGGCTGAGGGTCCATGAAGCTTAAGGGCATTTAAAGTCCTCCAAAACAGTGCTGATTCTTTCTGAAGAATCAATGCTGCCAAAGCCATCACACTGCTGAGTCTGAGCATTCTGCTGCAGTGTTTTAGTACATTTGCTTAACAGAAACATTTGTTCCCATCTTAGTTTTAAACACAGCTTTTATTTAACTTTATTTTATGTGCATTGGTATGAAGGTATCAGATCCACTGGAACTGGAGTTACAGTTGTGAGCTGCCAGGTAGGTGCTGGGAATTGAACCTGGGCCCTCTGGAAGAGCAGCCAGTGCTCTTAACCACTGAGCCATCCCTCCAGCCCTGAAGCAGGCTTGTTTCTGAGTTGAACTAATAAAAAAATAATTTCTTAGGGAAAAAAAGAGTCTAGCAACAGCAGCAAAAGCCTAGTTAATACTGATAATAAAAAATAAACTTTGGGTGCACGTGAGTATGCACACACATCAGTCTGTTTAATTTCTGAAAAAGAAATTAAGATGAAAACTCACTTACAATAGCTTAATAGAATTCTTTTACAGGGTTTCCCTGTGTAGCTTTGGAGCCTATTCTGGCACTAGCTCTGGAGACCAGGCTGGCCTCAAACTCACAGAGATCTGCTTGCCTCTGCCTCCCAAGTGCTGGGATTAAAGGTGTGCGCCACCAACGCCCGGCCCCTAATAGAATTCTTAACTGTGTTTAACCAATCATTTACTTCTTTGGGATCTATTGAAAACCATGGAAGCGTGACTAATGTAAGTAAAGCTATATAGATAAATGGAAAAGATCTGAATTCTAGGCCGGCCTTGTATTCTCCAGGCCAATTAGCACTACAAAGTGAGACCCTGTCTCAAAAAACAAAAAACAAAAAAACAAAAAAACAAAAAAAACAAAAAAACAAAAAAACAAAACCCAACTACTAGAACAGGTAAAATTTCACACCGGTGAGTTTGAGTAGAAATGTCCTCAATGATCTCCAAACACAAGCACACACCTTTGACACCAGCACTTGGAGATCTGTGAGATCTAAGCAAGCCAGGCCTATATATATAGCAAGACCCTGTCTTAAAACAAAAATTCATATATATAATCGAAAATGCAAATTAAAGTCACAGTCATAGACTAATGCTTGTTAGATTGGATATTATAAAAGATATTGTAGTTTTTGAAGTCATGAACATTTCGGTATAACCTCTGTGTCACAGTACATGTTCAAACACTACCTAAAGTCTGACCATATTCTATACAGTGTCCTCCTTAAATGTTTGTGTGTGTGTGTGTGTGTGTGTGTGTGTGTGTGTGTGTGTGTGTGTATGTGTATGTGTATGTATGTGTATGTGTGCCTATGGAGAGCAGCTGTTTGCCTTAGAAAAGTTCTGGAACTGGGAGTTTTTCTGATGCTAGCAAGGCAAGGAATGGTAGAATACAATTAGAAGCTGGAGTGGCTTAGCTCTTGGTAACCAGCATCAGCATAGTAGTTTGTATTCCAGTGGTTCAGGCTGAGACATTCCTGATTAGGCTGGTCATACTGGGAGTAGAAGAGGTCTTTCCCCTGGAAAGTGAGATGGAGATGGAGACAGGCTCTGGAGAACAGCTTCACTGAACTGGTAGATCAGCTTCCTGCGGATTTTCGTGATCTCCCCAGTCCTGCATAGTTCCTCAGGGCTCTGGCCATCTTCTGGTAAGTCATGGGTTTTCAGTTGCCTTTTCTTTTCCCCCGTAGTTCAGCAAGCCTTTCTTTGTTTTTTGATATAAACTGAAAGACACCTTTGGTTTTGTCTACCCATTGAATACAAGACGACATATCTGAATTACACAGAGATTGGAAAAGGTATTCAAACAGCCGAAGCTTCCTCCTGCCTTTTCCTCCTTTTGGCTGGATGAGGGAGACTTGTCCCAGCTGATTTGCATTTATGCTCTGCAGAGGTTCCTGGAGACTTTCTTCCAAATACAAGTCCGCAGAACCATTACTTCTCCAGGTATAGGTGGGTTCTTCTGGGTGTAGAATTCCGTAATAGGTGGAACTGCCTATGCTGTCCAACACAGCATTGGAAATCGTGCAAAATGGAAACAAACTCGTCCTCCCAAGGTTTGCTATGGCAGTCTCCACTATGTCTTTTTATTTGTCGTCTGTGTTCCTCCTGTTCTCTGGTATAGCAGCTACTTTCCTGTGTGACCCTGGGTGAGTCCTATATCTCTAGACTAAGGTCCTTCAGCCCAGGTACTCCATGAGTCCACAAATGGCATAACATATAAAATTACTTTCTACTTCAGGGTTTGTACCCACTGTGGACTAAAGGGGACCATGGACTTCTCACCCTCTAGTCAGCAGCATGGTGTGGGGAGAAAAGTCTTTGCTTGAGAAAGATCCCATCTGATCCTTTCTAGTTTTCAATCATTAAAGATGAAATAGAAGTTGAAGTTTTCAGAAAAAGTATAGTTATCCCTTTAAAATGTCAGAGACTTATCAAAGACATACTCCTATAAGAAAAATAAGTTTAGATAATTTTGGAAAACTCATTCTGAGAAACCTTTTCATTTTCTTTAATGTTTTCTCTAAACAAACATGCATGAGGAAAATTTGAGGGGTGGTTATGCTCTCTATGAAAATAGCTGGGGGAACCAGGCAGTGGTAGCGCATGCCTTTACTCCCAGCATTCAGGAGGCAGAGGCAGGTAAATCTCTGTGAGTTTGAGGCAGCCTGGTTGACAAAGCTACACAGAGAAATCCTGTCTCAAAAAATAAAAATAAAAATAAAATAAAATAGTCGGGGGAACTTGGAATATGGATGAGTGGCACTTGCCTGGCACAAACAAGATTTGATCACCGGCACCACAATGTATAAGTCGGGGGAGAGGGGTGATGAACATGTATTCTTGATAAATATCTTAAAATTCATTTGGATACAAAATCAATTTAAAAACAGCACCACAAAATAGATATTAAGGGAAATGTAAGGTGTTTCCAAATCAAACCATGTGTGAGTTGATTAGTTTAAATGCTATTTCAAACTTTGATAGAAATGAACCTTTGTAAGACCAGAACCCGGACAAGATTCTTACATGAGGAATAGGAAACCCCAGTTCTATCTGGGGTGGAAAAAAAGTTAATCACTTTGCTTCACGATTGTGTTTTGATTTCCTCATTAGTCCTAAGTGTCAAGCTAATCTTTGTTGTTGCATGTTGAAAACTACAACTCATTAGCAGCAACCAAAACACCCACCAGAAGAGGAAATGTTCAGTGAAATACCTAAATACTACACACAGAAACAGTAAAGCAGAGTCCAGAGTCCAGCTCAGCCAGCAAGGCGCTTGCCGGCTGTGCGGGAGCCCTGGGTTCCACTCCAATGCTGCATCAATGCAGTGAGTTGCTGAAAGGGATACACGTGGCTAGTCCCAGCATTCAGGAGGTGGAAGCAAGAATATCAGAAGTTTAAGGCCAATTCAGTCACACAGGAGTCATATACCAGCCTGGGTCTAGAAAATTTAATGAATAATCTGTGAGTATAAGTATATACATATATGCACATAGCAATGTGGATTTTAACAAAAAAAAAAATCTGAGTAAAAAATACAAACTAAGCCGGGCGTTGGTGGCGCACGCCTTTAATCCCAGCACTCGGGAGGCAGAGGCAGGTGGATCTCTGTGAGTTCGAGACCAGCCTGGTCTACAAGAGCTAGTTCCAGGACAGCCTCCAAAGCCACAGAGAAACCCTGTCTCGAAAAAACAAAAAAACAAAACAAAAAAATACAAACTAGAGGCTGGAGAGATGGCACTATGGGTAAAATCCCTGACTGTTCTTCCAGAAGACCGGGTTCAGTTCTCAGCACCCACATGGTGGCTCACAAACCATCTGTAATTCCAATTCCAAAGGATCTGGCATCCTCTTCTGGCCTCTGCAGGCACCATGCATGCAAATGGTGCACAGACATCCATGCAAGCAAAATACCAATGATACAAAATTTTAAAGAATATTAAATGCAAGATACAGAATGATATACCATTGAGCTACTTATATTTTTAAAGCAACCAAAACAATGTTATATGTTGTTTAAAGGTTTCATAAATGGCAAAATATATAAATACATACATATATATATATATATATATATATATATATATATGTTTAACTATTTGGAAAATTGTAATTGGGAAAGAAATGAAACAAAGTTAAAGGGAATTTCAACTAATTCTGAAATATCGTAAGAGACTACATGCAAATACAGCAAAGTATTACTCACTAGTTCTGGGTGCTGGGAACCCACTAATTCTTTGGGGGTTTCCTTTTAAAATCACACCCTTTAGGCTTCTTTTCAAGTTGTTTTCAACTAACAAAATAAGAATTGCAATGGAAAGTGAAGTATGTAGTAAGTCAGTTAAAACAGGGCTTGTGCTTGAGCATAGCCAAAGGAAGTCCTTGCTCTATAGTCTCTACCAGCTGCTCACTTAAGAGGGGACAGCAGAGTCACCCTGGACCTGACAGTGTGAGAGCATCCCACTCCAAGAGAATCAAGTCTCAGTTTCAACTCAGACCACTGAACCTTTAGCTCCACCAAGTTTCCTTCCTGGTCTCTGTGTTAAAAATCAGAACTTTCATATTTAAAAAAGAAGGGGTGAACTAAATATCATCCTATTTTTCATGTCGGTGTCAGCCAAGACATTTTCATAGCACTTCTGTCCAAACACTTAGGAAATTATACCAGAATTCTGTCTCATGTACCAGATTCATGAGACTGTAAGACCAACCCAGAAGCTATAGCTTGACTTATTCAGTGCAAGTAATTGAAGATATAGACAAACTGCTTGTAGAAAATGAAAACCAAATAGTGGTTAAGCTTATTTTCAGACGCTCCCATGGGGTATGATAGAAATATCATTTGAAAGTACTCCCAAGTGTTTCCCCTTTTAACCTATCAGGTTGTCTGAAGTCTTGAAGCTTGAAAAGGCCAATTAATGATGATGGGGGGCAGGAGGTTGGGATCAAGCAGCAGCCTCCAGTCGTGAAGGGAGCATGAACTGGCATGTCCCTGTGGAAGCTAATAGAACAGTGCCCATCAAATTTGTACAGATGTCCCCTTCCATTGACCAATAATTGCATTCCTAGATTATTCTTCAGACTTTTGAGTCATATGTGTCATAGGCAATGGGCTGTTTCTACTATTTGTTTGTTGAAGGTCTCACTGTTGCCCAGGCTGGCCTTGAACCTGTCATTTATCTTAGGAAGGCACCGAACTTTACCCTACGGAGTAGTGGAATTATTGGCTTGCGCCCCAGACCCAGTGTCTTCCTGATAGCCATGATGTAGGATTTTTAATAGCAAAATATTAGAGACATCTTAAATTATCACTAGCTGATGATGAAATTAATTGTAGCACATTTAAAAAAACATAAGTAATTCTGCAACTATAAAAAAGGGGGGATTCGTAATTTGATGTGGAAATCCTTAAGATCAATTATTATAGATAAAGAATACTGAAGGCTTGGGACACAGCTTAGTGGCACTAGTGAAGTAAATCTAAAGTTCTCAGTTCAATCCCAGAAAACAGCATAAAAAAAGCAGGATGGACCTGAATCACAGCACTCTTCAGGCAAGACAGAAGAGAAAGTCCCTGCCAGGTCAGCGAGCCTGGAGTATGCACAACACAAGAGACAAGGCAGAAGTGAGAACTAACTCCCATGCAGTGATGACTGACAAACGTGCAGTGTGTCCTAAGCATGCCCACACACACACACACAAATAATAAAAAGTTTGATTAACTAAAGCACAAAACAGTGAGAGAAGATCACTAACATTCACATGAAAGGAAACTGACAATAGAAGACTTGCTTTCTCCTTTTACTGAAAATAGGTTCTTTTCTCATACAATATATCCGAGAAGAGAAAATTCTACTTCCCACAGTTCTGAGGGAGCATAGGGCGTAGGACAGAAAGGGCACCCCTCCTGTCTGTCCTCCGTTTTGAATTTTAAACTTTGTGAATTTAAAAGAAAACCAAAATTTAACTAATTTTAGCTAAATGTAAAGGAGACCTCCCCCCACCCCATCCTAACATGAAAAAGGGAATCAAGTGTCAAAAAACTCTCAGACAGGAGACTTCCTCATTTTATCTCCGCAAACAATTTCACCCCTCCTGAAGACGCCGTACCAAAACCCTACCAGGTTTCCTTAAAACCAAACCCAATTTAGAACTCTATCAGACCTCCACTACACGAAGTCCCAATTCAAACTTGTAACAACAGTAAAAAGTCCAAGGTTTCCTTCTTAACTTGTGTGATGCCAAATGGATATCACGAAAATACAGAAAGGTATTTTTAAAGCAAAAAATCTGTCTTCTTGGCTCAAAGCTCAGTCATGTAGAACCAACAGGCAAATCCAGACAGTGCAGGTGCCACATTTGAAAAGTTTTGAATCCAACATGTGAGAGCAGAAACCTTATGGATGAGATGTCATGATAGCCAACATCAAGGGGCCTGATCGCCCTAGCAAACAAACAGTTCGTTTGCATCTGGTTGTTGCTTTATTTTAACCCACTGTCCAGGAGAGTTCTGTATGATTAAGAATTTTATAAAAGCTTAAACCAAAAGTAGGTAGCTCTGGCTTTTAGTATAGGATCTGGCCTTACCTTCTTTAGACAGGGATTCCTAGACTTGAAATGTGTGTATGAATCTGCCTTTTGTTCCTGCTGCCACAGCTATTTTTCTGTTTCTGTGGATGTGATATCTATTACCCACGAGCATGTATACTGAACACCCACATGTTCTGAGGACAGCCTCCTGGGTCTGCTGTCTGCTGTCTCTCTCCCAGCGACTGTGCACAGACCTCTTAGCTACTCAGCCCTGAGAAAGTATTCACTTGTCTCTCTCTCGGGATCAGGGCAACAGGGTTTGGGTTTGGGTTTCTGCTGTGCCATGTAAGTCTGTTTCCATTTCTTTTATGAAAAAAAAAAAATCCTTGCTACAATTCCAGGCATCTTGTGGAGATAGGTGAATCTGTGTTGGTCTGACACAGTGAACTTCAGGAGAGAGGAAAGCTGCCATCAGCAAAGAGCCGAAGACACGGGAGAAGACCGGAGAAAGGGGACTTTCCCAGTGAGGAGTCAGTGGATGTATTTCTGGAAATAAGAAAATATGATATCTTGGGAATAGGACAATTTCCCATTTGGGCTTTCCTTTTAAAGATATGAAAGACAGTTAAAAAGCACTCCCTAAGTGGACCCAAAGCCTGGCTTTGCAGGCCTCTGGCCAGGACAAAAATATTGCTCCATTTCTACTGCTTCCCCATCTTGCAGGATTTTAGAAACTCGTGGCACAATGTGTCTTTGCCACAAGTGCCCACCCCATTGCTGCCTCACTCACAGGCTCCTGACTGATGTGGCTGGCAGCATGGAGATGTCAATGATAATAACTATGACACTCACTTTTCTTCTTCTCAAGTTGTGGATTCATTAAAAAGAAACATTCTATCCTGCCAGAAAACAGGGTCAATCCCACACTGAATGTTTCTATTCCTTGGTTACAGAGGATAAACACTGAGTTGTAAACACACACACACACACACACACACACACACACACACAAGCAAGTACCTATGCATCATCTACTACCTACAACACATGCTTTAAGGAGTGTTTAAAGAAAGAAAACCCCTTCATCATGTTTATTAGCTCCACTTGTAACTTTGATTTTCCTTTTCTAGGTATCCCTTCCTGCCCTGTCTCATTTACTGTTTTCTTCACTGGGTGTTTCCCCTGTTTTGAAACAGGCTTGTTGTGCTCTGGGTATCAAATTGTATTCCAAACCTTCGATTCCTCCTTTGACACATGGCAGGGTTAAAAATGGCCAACCTTACTTTTAATTTAGATAAATAAATAAATAAATAAATAAATAAATAAATAAAATGTCTCCAGGTTAAGACCCTGCATCCCAAGTTTCAGCACAGAGTGAATTTGTATGGCCAAGTTATAAACCCCTGAAAATAGGAAAGTAATGCCATGAGGATTTAAAATAATAGAAAATGTTTCACATAATATAAATCCATAAGCAGTGTATTATAGTTAAGTCTTAATATCTACATATGTGGATTATCTTATATCTTGACAATCACACAAAGTAATCTCACTCCCCCCGCCCCTTCCTTTGACTCTGGGTTTCATTCCTATGTATTAACAATGCTCTGGGCCATAAAATACTGTATTAATATTAGTTTGTCACTGCAGCCTAATTTTAGAACAACTCATTAATACAAGAGAGTTAAAGGCAGCCAGCCAACAGTAGCGAGAACCATAATCTCTTAAGGCTATGAGTTATGCAGATGTGCTACTTGAACTGGAGAGCCAGCCGATCTTTTGTTCCTAAGAAGAGACTCTATTAGTTCTAAGCTGACTCTAATTCTAATTAAGAAATGTGGAGAAAGGCAATTTTATCATCGTGGGTGCAGTCAGTGTGCAACTGGAGTCAGCCTCACACCACGAAGCTTGGTTTCCTGGTCAGATAAGATTAGTGGCACCTGAGCGGAATGAATATTCCTCCTGCGATCTGCATGAAAAACAACAGTTCCTGGCACATTTGCCTGGGTGTAATCACAATCAATGTTCGTGGAAGAAGCTGGGTGGTTACAAAAGGGTGGTTTTTTCAAAACGACCCTTTTGTAACTCAGAAGCAGCCCTGTTAGACAAAAAGTTTTGGCTTTTTACAAATAAAAAATATATATTTCAAATGGATACTTCTGAACCTGTTATACCTTTCTTTGGGCTTGTCAAATATTAATTTTTTTTAAATTTAGTCCCTTGCTAAGCTACAAATATTCATGTTTAACACAAGTAGCAGTTCAGGGCTGCCGACTTGGTATGTACCTTTTGAATGATGCATAGTAAGCAGCAGTTAACACAAAGAAAAAGCCACCAGATTGGTCTCAGGGAAACCCAGTATCTGAATTTTTCATGACTCCTCCAGCACTTAAAGAATAAAAAAAAGAAAGAAAGAAAGAAAGAAAGAACCCTGGCTACTGGTGTCAGAAGGGCCAGAATCAGGAAGGCTAGTGCGGGAAATGTACTAGAAAATCAGGCCTTGCCTGCAGAAAGCAAAGAGGGTTTAAGCTACTTAGGAGAATGGCAGGGGGATGGGGGGAGGCTGTCTTTTGCTTCTGGTGTTTATAAACAAAATCATGAAGACACACACAGTCATAAGTCTCCGAGGAACCCTCTCTTTGAGTCTTTAAGGACACCCCAAACTTGCCTTCCGTTTTGGGTCCTGAGGCTTATGCTAAACTTCCTTGAACCCCTCTCCCGCCCCCACTTTCCTGGCTTGCTTCTTCGTGCTTATAGGTTCTCCCTGCCGAGGAAATGGAAAAAGAAGGAGAAGTAAAAGTCAGTTATTTATCTCCCTGGCAGCATTCACAGGCATCTCCGTGGAGTGAGGGGCAAGAGGGGGATGGTGACGTCTTAATTACACAGATGCCCGGTGACGCCAGACTGAAGGGTGTTTCCGGTGTGACAGCTTGGCCGCATCGTATAATGGTTTATTAGAAAATCTCAATTGAATCTTGAGAAACAAAGTGAGTAACACTATGGGGGAAGGGGGGATCCAGTGTTTAAGTAACTGATAGCGCTCACCTGTCACCATCTCATTAAGCTGTTAATGAGTTCTTTTCTATTCTTGGTCACATCTTTTTTTTTTTTTTTTTTAATATAAGTCCCTTTGAACAGCTGGGAGTAAGAACTGCCTTTGATCACAGAATTCCTCTGAATTTCCACTCAAAACGAGGCCATTTTCATTCTGACTTGGGGTATTTTTATGAGTCTATTCCCCCTAAGAGCATTCCTGGGCATGGGTCTTCCAGGCCAGGAAGGGCCTGAACAATTAATGTATACATTTCTACATAAATGTTTATAAATTTAACAAAGGGAGAGAGCATCGCCACGAGAAGGCCCCGCTCTTTTGAAGGTGGTTTTCTAATGATGACCCTTGGCGTGTTGGACCACATGGGATCCCTCGGAGAAGAGTAGGATGAAAATTAGTCTATTCTCATTTCAAACAGAATTTTGCTCAAGTCCTGATCAGAGCGGCAGCGTGCAGTCCAGGGAGGCAGCACTGCTCGCTCACTCCAGAGTGAGCCTCCCTCTCCTGGTAATTGTTGCAGAGCGCACAGTGACAAGACCGTGGGATGTGAGCGGCCTGGATGTACTCCGGCTGTTACGCTCTGTTTAAAGATTTAAACCATTGGGGTATGATAAGGCTTTTTGATGTTCATTGAACATGGAGCTCGGGTACAGAAGAAGGGGAAAGGGCTTCACCAGAAGGCAATCCATCTTTCAGAGCCTCAGTCAGACAGGGAGCGGTGGGGAAATCTCTGGCTCCGTGTAGCCTCCCAACAAAGGGAGATGAAAGGGGCAGGGTGAGGCAGAGGCCAGCTCTGGCTGTGAGGCAGAACTCTCTGGATGAGAGTTCGATGCCTTCAAATGCAGCGAAAACATTTAGTGTTCCTCTTTCATTAAAATCCACTCAGGCGTGGCGGGGAAGGCAGGGGCATCGGCAGGTGTAAAACCTGAGGAGGCTTCGGCTGACCCTGGACTTGAAAGAACCTCCTGTGACTTGGTTTTGAAATTCCTTAATGAGTGTTTACCTGCACTCCGACGAATGCTATCTGTGAGTGTTCACAGCCACAAACCTGGAAGACCATCCTTCAAGTATATCCTTCAAGACCCTCGCTACATTTTCTTCCCCTAAAGTAGAACCTGCATATTTGTCTTGAAGAATATATAATCATCAATGAAAGGGAAAGGAAATGTCCCCTAAAGAGCCCAAACCAATTCCTTCAGGCCCTCTGTTTCGGCTTTCCACCCTGTTCACAGCACATGGGGCCTTGTTCCAACTCTGCACATTGTATTCATTAAACAAAACCCAAGACTTCATTGTTGCTTCACTGGCCACAAGCTCCAGGCTGGCAGCATAAACCAAAGGCTTTAACAAATGTTTGTGGAATGAGTGGATGGTCTCAGAGTGGATTTCCATACATTTTCTGTGATTCCATCTAAAGCAGGTGAGGTGACTCAGCAGGTAAAAACTTTTGCACTAAGCACAAAGATCCAAGTTCCAGCCCCAGCACCCACATAAAAATCTAGGCCTCATGCAAATACCTGTAATCCTAGCACTGGGAAGGAAGAAACAAGGGTTCCTGGGCTTGTACACCATCTACTCTAACCGTTGGTGTGCTCCAGGCCAAATTAAAGACCCCCATCTCAAAAATCGGGGGAGATACATGACATCACCCCTGACCTAAACATACAAAAGGGAAAGAAAGAAAGCAGAGGTGTGGATTCCAGCACCATGATGAGACATGGGGGCAGAGCTGACGCTCCTGGACCTAAAGACATTTTGGTGACTTCCCAGAGGATTCTGGGAACTTACATCACATACTAAGATTTACTCCTCCCTTCCCCAGATGAGGAAGGTGAAAATTCATGTAGTAACTAATACAACCTTTGACATACAGAATTTACAGAAAAACAAAAACAAAACAAAAATGAACTCTTGGTAACAACCACTCTACTGTGGGTATTGCTCTCCCAGACGTTTTCAACACGGCAGACGGGATTTTAGAAATGTATAGTCCGGTGCCAACACAGTCTACAAGTGAGTCTTGTACTGGGGATGTAGCTCTGCTGGGGAGGTTACCTGCAACAAAGCCCCAGCTTCATTGCCAGCACTGCATAGCATGATACTTTAAAACTGGAGGTGGGAAAGTCAGAAGTTCATTGCGACCCTCACCTACAGGATGCCAGCCTGGGATGCATGGGAGCCTGCTCCCCCCAAAAAAAATGTCAGGGGAAACATCCTAGTGACAAGAATAATGTACACTGTGGCCTCCCCTTTGTCCTGGTCTCACTGTGAGCTGTTGGTCCTCCCTCCCCTCACCATAACTCTTTCCTTAGAGGTAAGACCACATCCTCCCAGATTGCCTCCAAGGAACTTGAAATGGGCTCAGCCTCTCAAGTGGACAGCCAGAGTAGGCACTTCCCATTCTAGACCAGAAATCAACACATCCACCAAGCAGCCCCAGAGTCCGGCACCTATTTCCCCACAGACCTCAGTTCTAAGCAGCATAAAGACCAGAAAAGCAAAGAGGTCCCCTACTCAACACATCCCAGAAGGCCACAGCCCACATGTGTTGAGGGCCCACCCTAGCCAGCCAGGTCCCAGGAGCCACCACAAAACACTAGTGAGTATTTAATCACATATACCCTAAACCAGGCACTCTCACTAAGTTCTCACTGCAAACCTCTGAGAAAGATGGTTTGGGGTGACAAATTGAAGTATAAAGTCAAAACTGAGAATTACCAGAATTTCTGTTTCTCTTTTTATTTTTTCCCAGTTATCACTGGACTGCACTGGATAGGGTACTCAGTCTTCACTGGACTGCACTGGATAGGGTACTCAGTCTTCACTGGACTGCACTGGATAGGGTACTCAGTCTTCACTGGACTGCACTGGATAGGGTACTCAGTCTTCACTGGACTGCACTGGATAGGGTACTCAGTCTTCACTGGACTGCACTGGATAGGGTACTCATTTCTCTGAGGCTACATGCAATCCGTTTCTGTGCAGTTGAGAAGTGAAGAGTGGCCCATTTTGCTCCTGCTAGCAGCAGCTGCTTACCTTGAAGACTGGGAAAACCACAGATCTGCCATTCCCCTCCCACTTCAGGTTCTGGAGCCTATTAGCCGCCACCCATCACCCAGAGTCCATGTAGCACAACTCAAACCCTGAGAGCTCAGTGACCGAGTAACTTGTCCTAGGACTGGGACATATGGAAACTACCAGTTCCTTTCCTCTAGTTGCCCAACACAGACACAAACACATGCACACACGCACAAGCACACAGGTTTCCTCTAGCTGCCCAATATCTACACATTCGTGCTCAAATACACACATAGGCATACACACACACACACACACACACACACACACACACACACACACACACACCTGAGCCTCTAAGATCAAATGGACTGCTGATAGAACTCGACAACTTCATATGGTTTCTAGTGGCAGAGTCAACCTGCTACAACACAACCATCCAAGGCAGAGAAAAAGCAAGATTGTGCCGGTGGCTTGGCTTGCACTTCTGGGTACACCAAGAAAAAAAAAAAAAAACTCTCTTCAGAAAATCAATAAGGCAGATTGTGCCCAGCAGTCCCCCATTACAGAATTAAATCCATATGCCAACACAAAAACAATGAAGAGACCCAACTAGCAAGGGACCCATTTGTTTTGTTTGACTTTAGCTGCCAGGGAATGAGACCACAAGACTGGATATAATTTAATGCAAACCTTGGCCGATCCTGGTCATGCATATGACTGACCCTCAGGGCATGGCCATCAATTTTCTATTAAAGATCAGAGATTTGACATATCAAAGTCAACATCTAGCTGAATAACTGCAGCAACTTGATAATACTGCTTTTGTGGATTTCACAGTGGCTTTTCACTAAAGTATCAGGGAGGTAGCCGATTTCAATCCTGACCTGCCAAGTTCTGAATATGAAATAAAGGATTTCAGCTTGATCTCCCCGTGATGTGAGGATGAACGTTCTGGTAAATGTTAACTTAGTGTTCTGAATAGCTCAGTAATAGATGGGTTTAGACGGTAATAGGTTTAAAATGTCAACTTATTGAATAATAATTTCATGTTGTACAAATACTATGTGTAAGAAGGGATTTGTTTTGCAAATTTTGAAATAAATGAATGGATTTATAATGCCCTTGACTGTTTCACTGTTCTGAGCAGAATCTAATAGAAGAGTGGAAATTCATGGTCTTGCTTTTCTGCATTTGTCCCCATGTAGTTTTCATAATTACAGGGCCTCTCTGACTCCTGGGCTTTAATTGAGTTTTTCCATGCTTTGTCCCTGAAGCCAAGATGATGGCATTCTTCTCTAGTAAAAATAAAAACTCAATTATCCTTGCCTATAAAATGTTTCATGACACCAATAGCATCAAAATCTTTCACCAATTCAGCTGTAAAATCCTCAACTGTTCAAAACACAGGAACTGGGAAAAAACTCAGCTTCCATAACTGAACTCAGCCCTTCAGTCCAATTACAAGATGACAGCTCTACAAATCCTAGAGGAACACAAGTGTGGGCAAACAGAATGGTGATGAGGCACTGGGGGCCTGGGACAAATACCTGAGCTGCGGGCTGTGGAAAAGGTCCCTGGATTCTGTAACTGGATCCCACACACACACAACACACACACACACACACACACACACACACACACACACACAACACACCACACAATATAAACAACACACATACAAGTACTTGACAAGAAGCCATTTAAGGAGAGTAGGTTTATTTGACTCACTGTTGGGGTACATAACTCATCATGTTAGGGAAGGCATGGTTGCAAGAACTTCCTTACATCTTGAGAGATTGGAAAACAAAGACAGGGGAACATAGGCATCAAATTGGCTTTCTGCTTTGCCTCTTTATATTCAGTCCAAGGCCTCATCCCATGGGATGGTGCCCATATACACGGCGGGGCTTCCATCCTCAGCAACACCTGTGCAGACACAAATGTGTATCTCCTATCTCCTAAACCCAGTCATGTTGACAATGAAGGCTGACCATCACAAAAGGTAAGTTGTGTGTGTACAACTCTTATTGTCATTAGTGGAAGTTGGTTCTTGGGGATAAGAATCCCTAGGCCCTTCTGATGTATTGTCTAGGTGAGCAGAGGGCTTTGGGAGCCTAAGGAGGTTCTTACACAGAATGCACTGCTGGATGTTGGAAGCCAGGCACCATGCACTGAAGTGAAGACGGAGAGAAGGACAATGGCCAACAGCCTCTATTGAGGACCTGACCTTTGACACTTTTCTATTGACTTTTAAGCTATGGAAGTAAAGTGGCTTATGAAAGTAAAGCAATGATATGTTTAAGCAGTAGACATGAGTAGATTCATTTTTGGCAGCGGGGACGGAGGATTAGCTTTCTTCTTCCCAGCCACTCAATATTTTTCTCAGAAGTGACCACTGTTGTTGCTTCTGACTTTCCGTGTAAACCTTGTGTTCACAAATGTACACACACATAGTATTTGGCCATCTTCCTATTGCCAAGCAGATGAGGTCCTACTCGGCATAACTTCCTAGTATGTGTTTCTTTTACATACTGTATCTCACATACATTAGCATATCTATGCCTCTATATTTATCTCAGATGTTTTAATAGATGATCATTTGAATATCTCATAATTCATTAAACCTATTCCCAACTGTGAGCACATAAGTGTTTTTCTAACTTTTTCCCATCATATACAATATTGTCACCCTGCAACATATACCCAGGATGTGCAAACAATGTGAATACCCTATACACACGAGAACATATCCCAGTGTGCCGTTCATTTTGTTGTAACTGGAATTACTCAAACAATAGATGCCTTTCAGCATTTGAAATCATGCCAGAGTCATTTCTAAATCACTTCTCCCAGAGATGCCTGTGTATCAGACAAAACCTACACTAGAAAGGGTTGAACTTTTGTGATCTTGGGTGAGTTAAAGCTTACAATGACATCTCACTGAGGTCTTGTGCCCTTCCTGAATTACCAGTGAAGGGTCTCAACTGTGTTTGTGTCTTCGCATTTATCTTCCTAATGCACCATTACTCTTTTCCTTGGTGTTTTTGAAAGTGCCCTTTCTGAGCAAATGGCTCCTGTTTCTGTATCCTGACTGTTTATGGCTTTTTTTTTCCTCACTGTGTGCAAGTATTAACTATCGATGTTATAACCTTAATAAACAACATTTTATGATTTCTGTTTTATCTTATTTAATCAAAATTATATTTTCTAGAATATTGTATGATGTGTTATTTTGGGTCTTCAACCTCCCTACTCTTCAGTGTCATGTGGGGTACAGAATATAAATTTAATTAAAAATTCTTGTTTATGGGGCCACCAAGAAGATTCAGATCATAAATTATCTTAAACACAAGCCTGGCTGACTAAGTTCCATCCCCCCTGAACCTACAGAAAGGAAGAAGAAGAAAACCAATTACACAAAGTTGTTCTCTGACCTCCACACATGCACCATGGCATGATCACACTCATACACAATCGTAAGCACACATAATAATTTTTAAAATTAAAAACTGATGGGAACAGAGAGGTGGCTCGTGGGTAAAGATAATGCTCCTACAAATGACCCAGGTTGAGTTCCCAGAACTCGAAGCAGGTGCCTCACAACCATTTGTAGCTTCAGTTCCAGAGGATTGATGGCTGTAGCTTCTACAGGCACATATACACTACACACACACACACACACACACACACACACACACACACACGCACGCACGCACGCACGCACGCGCACGTTCACATATATGCATAAAGTCTTAATAGAATAAATTTTTAATATTATCTCCAAATGGCTACTCAGTTGCTTCCAACTAATACTGAATTTTTCTAGTATTTATTGGAATTTTTATCAATAATTGATTCCCATGTATATTTCTGAATTGTCTGTTGTGTTTTATTTTGTCCCCAGATTTTTTTTTATTTGATTAGAAACAAGATTGTTTTACATAACAATCCCAGTTCCCTTCTCCCTCCTGTCCTCCCTGGCCACCCACCCCCAACTAAAACCCTACATATCACATATCCTTTTTGCTCCCCCTGGATGGCGAGGCCTTCCTTAGGGTGTCATCAGAGTCTATCATATCCTTTGGGATAGGGCCTAGGCCCACCCCCGTGTGTCTTGGCTCAGAGAGTATTCCTCTATATGGAATGTACTCCCAAAGTCAACACCTATGCTAGGGATAAGTACTGAACTACTACAGCAGGTCCCGTAGATTTCCGAGGTTTCCTCACTGAAACCCATGTTCTTGGGGTCTGGATCAGTCCCATGCTGGTATCCAAGCTATCAGTCTGGGAAGCAAGGTTCCCCGATATTCAGGTCAGCTGTTTCTGTGGGTTTCACCAACCTGGTCTGTTTGCCCACACTTGTGTTCCTCTAGGATTTGTAGAGCTGTCATCTTGTAATTGGACTGAAGGGCTGAAACTGGTTTGGTTTTTTACCTGATTCTTTCCTAGCCAACAGTAACCTACTTGCCAAGTCCAGACTGACACTCATTTTTTCTAGTAAGGTTTTTATCAGAGTGTGGTATGTCCATTTATTCCCATAGTCTGTGATACCTCTCACGCTACAGCAGAGTGGCTGTCACAGAGCCTGTCTGGACTCCAAAGGGTAAGATATTTGCCATCTTATCCTTTAAGAGACCATTTATTTGGACTAAGGAGACAGCTTCTCCTGAAATGTACTTTCTGCACAGGCATGAGGGCCTGAGCTTGAACCTCAGAATCGACATTTAAAAAAAAAAAAAAAAAAGCCAGACATGGTAGCACATGGGCTGTACTTCCAGTGTATGGGAGGCAAGGGTAGAAATACCCCCTGGAGCTTGCTGGCTAGCACACTTGTCTATCCGATGAGCTACATCCACTAAAAGACAAGTCTTAGGAAAAAAAAAATGGACAGTGGTGCTTAAGAAAACTAAGGTTAACTTCCAGCCTCCACATACATGTACACATACACGTACAAACATGAACATGCATGTATTCATACAAATGCAAAGAAAGCTAAAAGGATTGCTATGCCTGAGATATACCAGACCCTGAGAGCAAGTTTTATTCCCAATATGTTGTGTGCCCCAGCACTTTCAAAGAGCTTATATGCCTGTCCTAGCTTGCTTCCTACTGCTGCGACAAAATATTCTGACTTAGAGCAACATGTGGAGGAAAGGGTTTGTTTGGCTGACATATCCCTGTCAGTCATCACTGAGGGAAGCCAGGGTAGGAACTCAAGCAGGAGCCTGGAGGCAGGAACTGAAGCAGAGACCACGGTGGAACAGTGCCTACTGCCTTGCACTCCAAGGTCTCATTCAGCTACCTTTTTTTTACCTCCCCAAGCCACCTCCCCAGAGGCAGCACCCCCCACAGTGGGCTGGGCCATCCATCATCAGTCATCAATCAAAAAATATCCCGAAGATTCACCTACAGGCCAATCTGATGGAGGTATTCTCTCCATAAACTGCCTATAGGCCACTCCTATGGAGATATTCTCTCCACAGGCTCCCCACAGGCCAATCTGATGGAGGTATCCTCTCATCTGGTTTCCTCTTTCCAGATGACCAGTTTGAGTCAACTTGATGAAAACCTAACCAACAAGATGAGGTAATCAACAAAGACAGGCTGAAAAACTTGAGAGAAAGCACAGAGTGTTCATGTGATTTGAATGGTCAAGAAAAATGGACAGAGAATCAGGAAGCAGACAGTCTCAGAATGTCAAATGTCACCAAGACAAACTCCTTCAGATGCTCTCTCTGTTCCAGGATTTCCTCCTCCTCCACCTCCTCCTCCTCCTCCCTTCATCCTTATCCTCCCCATCCTCCTCTTTCTTCTTCTCTTCCCCCGCCTCCCCCTTCTCCTCCTATTCTTTCCCCTCCTCCTTCCCCCTGAGTAAACACTGGAAATAAACATTGATTCTCTAAGTGTCCAGGCATCTAGAATGTTCCACACCGAATTAGAAAAAATTAAGCAACTATGATACTTAGGAAATGTTTAAAAATTACAAAATTACTAAATCCACATCAATTTGCTCTGAAGAGTGTTATCATTCTCTTTGATCAACAACACTGACAGAAATGAAGCCTGAACAAGTTCACATGGTACTGTACAGCCTGCACAAGTTCCTGCACCACCATAGACTGCCTCCTCGCTGGGTGTCTAGAAAGAGCCCTCAGTTTTCCCACTCAGAACAACCACAGGTCACTGCCCTGGGCCTGATGATTTTACAACAAGGAGAGACACTCAAAACACAGCCAACCTAGCAAACGCAGCATCCAGCTTGTTTATAACAGCAATTTCAGCGTGCACAGATCCACAATTTATTTGCAAACAGATTAATTAATGTTACAGCAGCTGTTTGCAGCCAGTCTGTGATCTCATGGAGCACAGATGACACTTTTCCTGTCTTCTATTCCACTGGGGCAATTTCGGCAATGCTCAGATTAGATCTGTGCTGCCAGGGCTGCACAGTAAAATAAGTTCAGTCCTAATGCCTCCAGGCTGACTTCCCAGGGTCCCAGGCCACCAAGTCTCTAGGAATTTCCCCCTTGCCCCACTTTCTAGGCTTCCTTCAAATTATAGCCCCAAAATACCAGTTTGCAAACAGTTTGTGAAACAAAAACCAGACATTGTTGTTTTGTTTTTTTATTATTATTATTTAAAACAAAACTGTTATTTTCTTGTGCTTTCGGGTCCCTCTGGGTTGGTGTTCAGCAGCGTAAACCACTGGGTGTAATAAAAGAAAATGCTTGAATATTTTCCAGTAACCTGACAGAATAAACAAACGACTAAATAACTGCAGAAGAGCCGCCAAGCAACACACTGCATAAGCTAGGAGGATGGCCCCCGACTACGGAATACAGCTCTTCCGACTGGGTTTCTCTTCTAGAAGGAAAAATAGAAACAGAAGACGAGACAAAATCCCCAAAGCCTTGCTAGGCTAAATTTCCTTCCTCTCCTTTGAACAGACTACACGGATTTTGTTGACTAATTGGGATCAATCCCAGTTGTAAATCGCCTAGCTATCCTACAGCTTTAATTAAGCTACCAGAGGGAACTGTTTATCAATTAACACTTGTTACAAATTATTAGTAATTATATGGACTTTGTATATCTACTACAGCCTGCAAGACCAAAACTGCCTTCCCCAATTGTTAGGAAAGCAAACTGGGTAGATAATGGGCTATTTGGATGGAGGTATCAGTCAGGACAGTAATTACAAAAACTTTCGTGGGCTGAAGATTTGAGGTGTGCTGCAGTGCTAGAGACAGCCATCGAGCAACTGCCATGAGCCCATGAGCGATGAGCACTTTCTTTGCCAGAGCTTAGTGTTGACTGGCAGGCGCTCTAATGTGGACTCTGGGTCTGTATTTACTTTATGAGTAACAAGCATAATGGATATGGGAATTCTATGTAAAAGTTGGTAATGTATTCCAGCATTAAAGCTACCTCTCTCAGTATGCACTTGGTTCTGTGATAATTTTAATTGGCTTAATTGAGATGCACAAACCTGATTAATGTTTAATTCCTTTATATTAAAAGAAGAGTCAAGTAGTTCGACATTTCTTCAATTATGTTAGATCTTCCTAGACTTCAAAGAAATGTTACATTAGACAGCCAGATACAGGGCGAACTGATTAAAGAATAAAGATTGCTCATTATAATCTAAGAGTACAAAATTGGTTTGGGTAGCCTTTGAAAGTCGAAATTATGAGCTAAAACTTGAGCTACAGTAATTAACCCAATTTATAGTCATTTTTGCTTATCTGTTTGCTTATGATTAGTAATTTAAAATGATCCATGGGATTGATTTACACATCTAAAAGCCCATTCTGGGACCCAAGATGTTTTGTCCATGATTCTTACAACACTGCAGGAATGCAGTTAATGGTATTAGTAAATACCTATCAATCAATGAAAGACATGAGTATAGAAGACTTCATTGTGAACTGCATTAATCTAGAGGCATAAATATAAATATGTTTGCATGTAACCCACCTGCAAAACATCTAACTCGAATTTCCTTTGGCTGTCTAGAAAATCAAAAAGTAAATGCAGGTGAATATTGTGAGACTGTGGGGCATTTTGCTGTGTGCCACCCTAAGGGGGAGCCATCCTTCACAAACTTATGTTTTCCAATTCTCTTCAGAGAGCAGGGGCAGAACTACTAGGGAGTCAGCAGATTTTCAAGTTGTATCTACCAATGACAAGTACTCAGGCCTGAGAAGAGGGCTCAGTCAGCTGAGTGCTTGCCTTGCAGGCATGGAGACCTGGACTCAAACTCCAGAACCCATATAAAAAGCAAGAAAGAAAAACCAAGCCCAGCATGGTGGCACATCACACAATCTGAGTTCTGAGGAGGAAAAGACAGGTGCAGCCTGGGGCTCACTGACAAGCCTAGCCTACTTCATGAATTTCAGGTCCGTGAGAGGTCCTTGTCTTAAAGCACAAGGTGGACAATGCCTGGAGAATGGTACCCAGTGTTGTCCTCTGGCTTCCATATTTACACACACACACACACACACACACACACACACACACACACACAAATAAATAAATAAATAAATAAATAAATAAATAACTCAGTACTCAGAGCAATTATTATACATTTGCTTAAATAATTTTAGAAACTTATTTTTATTTGTGTGGGATGACTGGGTACATGGGTATTCGTATATTAGTACAAGTGCCTACAGAGGCCAGAGACATCAGACCCTCCCAGAGGTGGAGTTGTGAGCCACCTAATGTGGGTGTTGGGACCCAAATTCAGGTCCTCTGCAAGAGCAGTATACACTATTATCCATCAAACCATCTTGCCAGTCCCTACTTGCAAAATTTTAAGTGTTTCCAAGATTTCAATGATATAGAAATATAAAGTGAGCTTTTTGATGAGAGGTAATAGAAAGCAATAGAATCAGACAACACGGGGCAGAAAAACTTCACCAGGCACTCAGTTCAGATCAGATGTCCTGCAAGCTGTATAGCCATGCAACAATGTTTATTACCATGTAAGGAAGTAGCTGGAGTACCTTCCCTCAACATTGGCTTCATACAATAACTTGATCTAGATGCTTCCTATAAAGGGAACTCCACAGACAAACAACTTGAGGAAACTGCACTGTTTTCATTTTGAAGAATCATTATAGCCATTCAAATATTAAACATTAGCCAGCTGGTGGTGGTGCATGCCTTTAATCCCAGCACTCGGGAGGCAGGGGCAGGCAGATGTCTGTGAGTTCGAGACCAGCCTAGTCTACAAGAGCTAGTTCCAGGACAGCCTCCAAAGCCACAGAGAAACCCTGCCTTGAAAACCCCACAAAAAATCAAATATTAAACATTCTACAAATTTTATTAAAGAATCTTTTTGTGAAAATACCAACTAATATCCTACAATAGCTTTAGGCTGCAGTAGTGGAATAATTTGAATCAAAATGAGACATCTGCACTTATTTACTCCCAGAACTGTGTTGATTGCATCTGTCCATATGAACTTCTCTCTTCTCACCTTACCAATGGGGGGGGGGGGCAAGTCCACATGCCGGACATGGCCATGGCCTTACTGTCATACCCCTCTTCAAAGGGCATGCAAGAACAGGAAGACAACAGTTCCACTATTGTCCTGGCCCACTTGCATTGCTGCATGCCTGGCTTTCTATGTAGCACATGCACTAGAATTTTCTACTGTAAAAGAGACGGGGAAGGCGCCGGTGGTGAGATGACTTGGCACATAAAGGTGCCTGCCACAGCCTTGTGTATTCCCAGGGACCCATATGGTTGAAGGAGAACACAGACTCCTGAAAGTTGTCCTTTACACACACGCACACACAAACACACACACACACACACACACACACACACACACACACACACAAATGTAATCTTAAAAAGAGATAGGAGAAATGTGCTCCAGAATCAACAGGGAAATCAGCCATCATAAATATGAAAGTATGAATCCTAGACTTTTTTTAAGATACCAACCAAACATAGAGGAAAAGTTATATTCCCATTTCCCTGTGGGATAAACAAGGAAAGTTGGGTTCCTATGAGTAAATAGAGAAATGGCATAGAGACATTTATGTGTCATCTGCTCTGCTTCCACTGAGAAGGACTTAGAAATATGGACACCTCGGTACTAGTTAGCACAGCTACCACCAATATCTTGATTCCAAATGCCATTCCTAGACAAGTGTAGTAGTACATATCTTTCATCCCAACAGTCAGAAGGAAGCAATTGGATCTCTGTGACTTCAAGGTCACCCTGGTCTACATAATTAGTCCCTGTCTCAAAAAAAAAACAAATAAATAGATAAATGTACTCACTGTTTTAATTAGGGTTTCTATTGCTGTGAAAAACACTATGGCCAAAAGCGACTTGGGTAGAAAAGGGTTTGTTTCAGTTTACACTTCCAGATTCATCACAGAAAGAAGTCTTGGAACTCAAAGCAAGAATCCAGAGGCAGGAGCTAAAGCAGAGGCTATGGAGGGTGCTGCTTACTGGTTTGCTCCCCATGGCTTGCTCAGCCTGCTTTCTCATGCCATCCAGAATCAACTTCCTAGGAGTATCATAACCCACAGTAGGCTGGACCCTTCTGTGTCACTCATTAATCAAGAAAATGTCCCCTCGGCCTGCCCACAAGCCAATCTGGTGAAGGCATTTTCTCGACTGAGGTTCCCTCTGCCCAAATGAACATAGCTTGTGTCAAGTTGACATAAATTTGGCCAACATGCTCACCAACCAAAATTAGGGGTGCAAGATAAAAGCATTGGTCTAATACCTGGGGTAGGTTATGTATGTACCACATAAGCCTAGAGCCTGGAACATCTTGCTGTAGCACAAAGTGAGGATGTATTCAAGCATGGCCGGGGTAGAACAGAAGGAAACAGAAGCCAACCTCCAAAGACCTCCACTATGTAAATGTTAGTTGAGTATGAAACAAGTCATTGTAGCATAATGGCAAATTATAACATAGAATAAGTAAACGTTTGTGAGCCCATGAAGATAGGAAAGAAAGGTAAGCAGGATGAATAAATGGCAGGAAGGAAAGAAGGGTGAAGGGAGTATGAGGGGGAAGCTAGCTTTCCCTAAAGTGCCCACTGGTAAACAGCGGAAGGGAGGATGCCACTCAAATGGTCATTTGACTGCCTCAGACAAAGTCATTACACAAGACAGAAGTCGGTAGGCATGCCTTGATAAACAAGGCATCTGTATAGTCTCCAAGCATCTCTCTACAAAATACGTATTATAGTCTCCAAGCATCTCTCTACAAAATACGTATTTGTCACCAAAGGTAAACTTCCAGTAGAGGAACTGACAAGCCATCATGGCCAGGGAGGGATCCAAGTCAAATGACTGTTAATGGCATTTTTACAGCAGCCATCTCCTGTGTGATTCGTTGGCATCACCTCCATTGTCTGGATGTCATCATAAGGAAATAATAAACACAAACTGAGGGACATGGTAAAAGTGACTGGCAGGAAATTCTCAAAGACGTGGAGGTCATCACAAAGAAAACTGAGGGACCAACTGGGAGGCGGTGGTGCACACCTTTAATCCCAGCACTCAGGAGGCAGAGGCAGGTAGATCTTCGTGAGTTTGAGGCCAGCCTGGTCTACAGAGTGAGTTCCAGGACATCCAGGGCTACACAGAGAAACCCTGTTTGAAAAACTAAAAAAATCTAAAAATCCCCTTATTTTATTTTAAATTTTGAAGTAATTTCAAAGATTAAAAAATTTTAAATTATACATTTTTACAGATCCTTCATCTATATTATCATAATGGATTATATATATATATATATATATATATATATATATATATATATATATATAACCACATAAATATATATGTGGTATATTTGCACATGGTATATGCGCACAAATATCCACATATAAAAATGCCTTTTCTGAGTTCTTAAGAATAGTCATAGATATGCAACTTCATTCCTCAAAGTTGTAAGTGTGTATATATCTGTTTTATCTTATTTTTATGGTGTGTGTGTGTGTGTCTGCCTGTGTCTGTGTGTATGCAGTTCCCTTAGAAGCCAGAAGAGGGTGTAGACCCCTTCTATGAGCCACTGAACTAGGGTGCTGGGAACCCAACTCAGGTCCCTTACAAAATCATCCAGCACTGCTGAGCCATCTCTCCAGTCCCAGGTAGATACTTCTTCACACAGTGACACTCTTCTCTTCATCATTATAGTATAATTATCTAAATTAAGAAGCTAGGTGCATATACAGTTGTCATCTAATCTCTTTTGCCAGGTTTCCTTAATGTCCTTCAGGACAAAAGAAGAAAAAAATTCTGGTTTGAGTTGATGTCTTCTAGAGGGGAGAAAGTCAGTTTTGCTTAGCAGTTCAGTCCCTGGTAAGGTGACCATGCTCTGGTGAATAGCACTGCACCCCAAGTGTATAGACAGCATTAACTGGACTCAGTGGTTTTAGTTAAGAAAGCTGAGAGGGAGACATTGGTAGTGAAGCTGGGAGAAGTAGGGGGCAGGCATGGGGTGAATAAAATTGAAATACATTGTGTGCATGTATGAGATTTTCCAAAGATAAATAAAAATTATATTAAGAGTCCAGTACAGGATTTCTTTGGGTTAGTCTGACATTTACCTGTCCTGTCTTCCCAGCCTTCTTTGATCTTAGATGGTCCCTAGGTTTTTCTTCCTTTTTGGCAAGGGAAAATTTTTTTAATCTCCAAAATTACTTCAAAATTTAAAATAAAATAAGAGGAAGTCCCTGGGGAAAAGTCCCTTGAGATGGATGTGCTTAGCTGGTTTTCCACAGGACTTTACAGTCAGACTCCCCAGGGACCTTGGACTCACTCAAAAGTAGTCTCAGCAGCCTGAGTGCTAAAGTCATATTTTTCTTTCCTTGGAAACATAAGGGCCTGAGTTTCATCCCCAGGCCTCATGTTAAAGATCAAGCATGGTGGTGTGCTCTTATAATTCCAGTGCTGGGGCAAAAACAGACAGCTCCTGAGGCTCACCTACTGGGCCAAGCTTCACTTGAACCTGCACATACATACATACATACATACACACACACACACACACACACACACACACACACACACACACCACATGCATACAAACACATGTACACACACATACATGCACATGCACACACACATACACACATGCACACACATACATGCACACACACATGCACACATACATACATGCATACACTTGTACACACATGTACACAAACACATGTGTACACATGCACACACATACACACACACACACACACACACACACACACACACACACACACACGCACGCACGCACGCACGCACACACACACACACACACACACACGCACACTCACACAGTGGAGCGCTGAGAGAATAGAATAGACAGGGTATGGGAGGAGAGGATTTCTCATCAGTGAGATAGGTATCACATGGAATAAAGAGGCCTTGGAATCCCTCTTCAGAAATCTTTTGTATATCCTGAAGGCAACAGGGAGGGTGTGGACAGTTTGGGCAGGAGAGTACTACAGTTACTCATGTTATTTAAACAAATCATGACTGAGCATCCCTGAAGACATGCCAAAGACCATTCTAAATGCTAGAGACACGGCAGTAAGAGCGATCAGGTGTACATCATAGCACCATTGCGTAAGAGCATCAAATGGAAAACTATAGAAAAACGAGAGTGAGCAAGGAGACTGTTAGGTGGACATGGCTGAAATCCTGGCAAGGACTAACCTAACAGCAATGTGGGCCAGGGTGGTGACCTTGAAGATGGGAAAACATAACAGACATCAAAAAGCACTGGTGTGTGTAACGGGGTCAGGTCTGGGGACTGGGTGGTGCAAGGCAGTTAGCATGGTTCATGCTTCAGGATCTCGAAAGCATGAGGGACACTTCAGACAGCTGCCCAGTTGTGGAGCAGCTCACTCAGTGCTGTGGTAGGCTGACCCAAATTCTCCCACACAAACCACTATGAAATGTACAGGAATCTCAACAAATTTACCATGTAAAAGATGCAACTGAGATGCTAACAAAACAAAACAAAAGTACAAGATTCCCAAATGTGAACTGAACAAGGATGGGCAAGACAAAATGGATAGGGGAAGCCCATAAGGCCTCAACCCTACACAGGCAACTGAAGAAAGCTGGGAGCAGGAGAGGGGGCCTCCCCAGTGAAGAGCTCACCAAACTGGCTGTCTTGTGCCAAACAGTCAGCCCTGAAAACATACATATGTGTATAGCATTATACAGACTGAGAAAGTTGCATTTATGAATATATATGTATATGCACATATACAAGCAATAACAAAAAAGGAGGCCATGAATTTGGAGGAGAGGGACAAGGGACATACGGGATGCTAAGGAGGGAGGAGGGAGAAGATAGAAATGTTCTAATTAAATTATAATCTCAAAAATATTTTTTATAAAAAATACCAGCAAGGGCCAGGCATTGGTGGTGCACACCTTTAATCCTAGCACTCAGGAGGCAGAGGCAGGCAGATCTCTGTAAGTTCGAGACCAGCCTGGTCTACAAGAGCTAGTTCCAGGACAGGCTCCAAAGCAATACAGAGAAACCCTGTCTCGGAAAACAAACAAACAAATAGCAGCAGGGAAATTCACCGCATAATCAGCCTCCATCCCTGCACAAAAGTAAACACGACTGGGAAAGTGCCTGCTCAGGAGAGGCTTTTTCTAAGTCACCAGCAACAGTGTTGGCAGCTGTCTGTGACGACAACTCATTTCATTACACTCCAATAATGTAGACTGCTCCCTCAGGATGATTTAGCTTGCTGCAGACAAAATACTGACTGCTTCTTTACTCATGCAGAACACAAACACAAAACTGATATTCAGGCTTCTTCTACACCAACCTAACATACCAGTGGCTTTCTTTGGAGAGCATAACTCAACAAGAATGCCTTTCTCAGGACAACTTTCCACCACATTGCCTCTGAATCCACGTTGTGGTGTGTGGAGTTTGAGAAGCCAAGAGAACATTTGGTGTACTTCCTGCACTTCCTCTGCCAGGACTGAGCAGCTAGTGTACAGTCTACCTGGAGACATCATGAACCTCTTATGTAACACATGGCTGCATAAGGCCTGGATGATGTCCCAGCTATGGACCATCCCTAAGCCTGAGCACCTCAGGGAGGGGGGCCAGGACTCTGTGTTTTGTAAAAGCTCTGAATGGGATGCAATGTGCAGCTAGATGTGTCAGCTTTTTAGATGACCTGTGTGGGAACCAACAAAGCAAACTTATTGTGCAGCCTGCAGAAACAACAGCATCTTGCTCAGGGCATTCCCAAACACCAGGCTCACACCCTCTCACCTCTGGCTCAGTGTGGACTGTGCAGTCCTGCTGTGTTTTCCTTTGGGTTCTATCTGCCAGGCCTTCAGAAAGTTATGTATGCTTCTGAACCTGTTCTTGTTGACTAGGTTGTTACAGGAGCAACCTGGCTTAACACCTGGCACAGACTAAGCCCTTGATAACTTACCTATCTGACAGTTTTTTCTGTTTTTATTCAGGGGTCCTATCCCCTTTTTGCTGGAACCCCCACCCCACCCCCATCTTTTCTCTCCTGTACTCTTCCAAATCTGAGCTTCCAACTTCCATTGTGGAACTTGCTCTCAGGTTCACATCCTGCCCAGCTGGGCCCCGTAGAACCACACCAATGCTTTACAGCAGCAGAGGGACCAAGAAGCAAAGGCAATGCAACATCACAGCCTGATTGTAGTCCATCCAGGCGCCCAGCCCATGGGATGGTGTTATTCCCTTTTCAGTTAATCGGTGACACTTCATATAGTCAGGTTGATGATGAATATTAACCACCATGGTGGTGCACACATTGTCAACTGTAATTATTCATTCTGTTGACATTTATCCAGCACCTGCTTCCATCAGGGTAGTGGACCATGACCATGAAGTAGACAAGGTCTGTGCTTGCCAGTGTAGGTTTAGAGTCTCATTAAAAGGTGATTGCAAAATCAGTGGCAAATGCAAAGATAGGATTTCCATAACCCATCAAGGAAAACCCCTAGTCCCACTTGTGGGGACCACAGAGGACTTCCTAGAAGACAGAAAGCATAAGCCAATCCCTGGGATTAGCAGTGAAAGCAGCAGACAAGGTGAAGGGAGCCAAAGATGTCTGTTAAGCCTGGGTTGAATAGCAGTTCCTTTTCCTGATATGAGAAACTTGGAAATAACATATGAATAAATAATAATAAACTCCACTTTTCATGCTACAAGGCTAACTTTCTGGGTGGATAGAGAGGCTCCTGGAGCTCGGGAGATTGATTTTGCATGCAGCCGTAGGTTTGGAAGTCATTATCATGTAGATAATACTTGAAAACATTATACAGAGTAAAAAGACGACTCTGTTGCAGGTAGAAAAGGGACGCTACAAAAGCCTTCGGATTTCATCCCTTCCTGCTTTCACCTAGACCTTAATCTCTCAAATACCCAACCCTCACCGCCTTGCTTCTTCAATCCTACTTATTCTTCCCCATAGGCATTAAAATATGTGTGTCTCCATCATAAAAACATAATCATATCTTTTGACAGCCCCACAACTCTCCAGCAGGCCTGTTAGTCCTTCCTCTTCTCCACAACTGAGCCTTGTAAAGTGGAAATACAGAGTCAGACCCTTCCTTCCTGTGCCCCTTCTCAGCTGGCTTGGACTCTCCCTTCCTTCCTGTGCAGCTCCTCAGCCGGCTCCTGTGTGTCCACTGAAATGCTCCCATCAAGATGATTGGTGGCCTTATTTGTTGCTTTTCACCTTGCCTGACTTCTCTGTGTTTTGGAGACTGCAATGGACAGTTGTCCCTCTCGCTTGACGTGCATTCCTCCCTTGCCTTCCTTGATTCCACTTTTCTCAACTACCTGACTCTGACTGCTCCATCCAGCCCCTTTGTCAGTCTCTTCTCTATCTTTTTGGGCTATAATAGTTATTCTTCAACTTTTTAAAACTTTCTTATGTTTGGTTGAATGTGTACGAGTGTGATGTATGTGTGTGAACTGGGAGCATATGGCACGAATGTGGAGGTCAGAGGACAACACTCATCAGCCCATTCTCTTCTTCCACTGTGTGGGAAGATTGGACTCAGGTCATCAGGTTTGCACAGTGAGAGCTTTTGCCCATTGAGTCATCCTGCTGGCCAGCATTTCTAGTATTTCTAGGCCTCAAGACTGTTAGGAAGCCAAGAGTGATGGCTCATGCCTGCCTACATATAACCCAACACTTGGAAGTGGGGACAAGAAGATGAGAAGTTTAAGGTCAGCCTCAGCTTTACATGGAGTTTAAGAGTTTAAAGACATCATAGGTTGCATGATATCGTCTCTCAAAACAAGAGTTTAAATATCTTAAATATCCTTTCATAGGTCCTGTTCTATTAACCAAAGCTGTTATTTCTCCAAGGCCACCCACGTAATTAACTTAGGACAGACAGAAGCCCAATGTTTCATTAAATTTGATAGATGAAGAAATGTGTGACAGTAGCTCTCAGTATCCTTTAGATTGATTTCAGGATGTCAAATAAGTACCAATATGATGGTTTCTATTTCCTCTAGAACAGTAGCTCTCAACTTTCCTAATGCTGCAACCCTTATGATGTGGTGACCCCCAACCATAAAACTATTTCTATTGATACTTCAAAAACCACAGGTATTTACACTACGATTCATAATAGTAGCAAAAGTACAGTTATGATGACCTTAGGTGACCTCTGTGAAGGGTCATTAGACCCCCAGAGGGGTCTCAACCCATGGGCATGGCCATCATGTGGTAGAAGGTGTAGAGCTCAATGTACGGGGAAGTAGGAGTTCTGAAACAGTCACCATAGAGGACTGAAAAGAACAGCAAGTGCAGAGATATAAAAGTATTAGTAAGAAATGTCAGTGCCACTTGGGAATGCTGATTTTTTAAATGTTACCAATTTTCCTGTTATTTTTTTTCCTAGCAGTCCAAATAAACATGGAAAAAGCACAGATGGCTTGGTCCAAAGTGGGGTTTTTTTTTTTTCAAATAAACCTGCAAAAGGACAATAAAGAGATAGAAAACTTGAGGATGACTGCAAAAACCATGCCCAAAATGTGGTCCATCGATCCCTGTGTTTTCAAGTTTTCAGCGGGAATGATCTAAGAAGGAAAGCCAAGGGAAATTCAAAGAAACCACTGTAGCCACCATAACTCAGCAAACTGGGAGGGCAGGGGTCAGAAGGGGGCTCACAAGCTGTTTGTTCATGTGGTATAGCCTAGATGATGACAAAGGCCACAAGAGAGCATGGTAGGAGACTGAATACAGGCACAGTCCGTGGAAATAAAAGCGAATTCATGCAACAAATAGGGACCAATTAAAATGTCACCTGCAAATTCCTCATCCCCAGAAGAAGCAATACAGCCTCCCAGGCTCTTTCCCAAGAGCACTTCTATTGCCCTATTCTACTGCATTCTAATTAGCCTGGCCTCTGTTTATCTCCCTTGAATGTGAGCAGTCAGGGAGGGGGGTCATATCCCATTCTGCACACAGAAGTTGGACACCGAGCACACAACAATGAGTGAGTGAAGGCCTCACAGCCTTTTTACCTGTTACTCATAAGCTCATCCCTGGTCTCCTGGATGTCACCACTGTTACTTGTACATAAACAGCAGTGTGCATTTTACTCAGTATTCTCTTCCAATGGGAAAAGCTTTTTTTTTTTCTTCCTATTTTTTCAGTCTTTTTTTTCCTAAAGAAAATTATTTCTAAAGTTTAGACATGGGAGCACAATCATTTCCTGTCCTGGCAGATAATATTCCTTTTGCTTTCCCCCCACACTTGTACCACGCCATGAGTCTGACTACTGTAGAGCTAAATCTTGAGACAGATCATTCCTTGACAATCATTTCATTCCATGAATGATTCATTAGTCGTAGTCCCTGTGTCAGGCAGTCCTGTAACAAGGCTCTGGGGACAAAATGACAAACAAGACAGGGGTTCAGCAAGAGTTGTCTTAGTCAGGATACACTGCAGTACCAGGTACTGAAGACAGACACAGGATGGCCATGAGTTTGAGTCAGCCTGGACTACATACATGGTGAATTCCAGGCCAGTTGGAACCACAAAGTGAGACCCTGTCTCAAATAAAAGCAAACAGACAAAATGCAAATGGATACACTAGGTTCGAACAAGCTCCAACTCTCACTGGCTGCAAGGCAGAGGTCTGTTTCTCACTGGGGCCACTCGTGGCTAGCCTTGCTAATACTCTTATCACCATTGCACAATTCTGTCTTCCAGCACTGCCAGGCATGGGAACAGCCTGGGGTTGAGTGCTGAGACTCCAATTCTTCTCAGAAATCACCAGGCACATCATTCCATATGACCACACCCACCCTCTGGGAAGAATAAGGTACAGTTCTACCATGGGCTCAAAGTAATGGGTCAGGAACAAGAGAGTGACAATGCCTACATAGTGACAGTGGTGACCCAGAGCTCCTCCTGAGGACCACTGGAGGGGCTCCTAAGTTCTATGGTGGCCAAGGAAAGCCTGTTGAAAGAAATAATATTTCATCTGAGACTAAAAAAGTGAAGAGAATTCAGCAAATGAAAAGACGCTTCAAGTAAGTCCACAGTTTAGCTGGAGAAAGCATAGGCTCTCCCTCCTGCCTATCCACTCCTGCTGCTAGAGACTGCAGCTACAGTGGTGTGAGTGAGACAACACATGCAAAGCATGGACAATCATTAGGAGATGAACAAAAGTGGAACAAAACTAAAGGAAATAACAGCAAATAAGAGTCAAACCGTAAAGATCAGTGATCAGCTATGCACACCTACACTCATAAAAATGAAGGTGTGCACGTACATATACACAGAATTAGCTGGCCAGAAACCCAGGGTCTGTGGTTCAATCTACAGAAAGGCGAAATGAATAGGTAACAGATAGAAACAAACAGGTAGATAGATGGAAAGGTATAAACAGATGAGATAGATAAATGATAGATATAAATACTGATAGATAGGAATTTAGATGATTGGTAGTTATGGATGGTAGATAGTAAATAGATGATAGATGATAGATACATAGATAATGATAGATGGATAGAGATGATTGATAGATAATGATAGGTAGAGAGAAGATGACATAGATACATAATGATAGATATAGATAAGATAGATAGATGGATAGATGATAGAAGATAGATGACAGGTAGATAATAGATAATAGAAAGACAATGATAAATACATAGATGGGTGGATAGATCGATAGATAGATAGATAGATAGATAGATAGATAGATAGATAGATAGATAGATAGGAAAGCTGGAGATTGGTGTCACTGGAATGCCTGACCCACTACTTAAGAACACAATAATATACTTGGGAATTATGAAGTCTCAGGATCAAACTCCTGGAGTCCATCTACAAGGACAGAGCTTCCTGCTTCCCTAGGAAGTGAGTCTAAGACTGAGAAGCAACAAGTTGATTCTGCATCCTGACCCATTTCTCCTATTGCCCCTCCCCCCAGCACTTACACTATTGAACCCACACTATTGGATAACCGTGAGCATCAAGCAGAGAGGAACACAGGTTGCTCAGCACATAGTAAGACCTTGAGCCCCACTTCTCCTCGATAACCCACACTTACTAAGCACTCTTCTTCAACTTCACAATAACAAACTTCCCCAATGAAAACTATCATCCCTGTCTTAAACTACAGATGACACTGTCATATCCCCAGAGGAGAAACAGCTAGTAACAGTGAGTGGGTATCTCAAATTAGGATGCTCTCAACATACACCCTCTTTACACTGTGGTTAGCTCACTCACCACCAACAGAAGTTGACCTGCCAAGCTCATTTACAATGAGGGTGACACTATGCTGGACTGGGATTTTCTACATATTAAGCAAATGCACACCACAGCCATGAAGCCTGACCAACACTGTAGTGACAGTGACCTTCTGATGTCGGCATCAAAGAGACCTGGTGAAAGCCTTCCAGTTTAATCTTAAAAGTTTCTTTCTCATTCTTTGATGACCCTTCCACATGTTCTTAGCCGGCTGTTAGAAATAAAACCTACATCTTGAACACACTTGTTAGTGCAAATTAGAACTTGTTAAAGATTCATTTTTAAACTGTCCTCAAGCTCTCTTCTCCAACAAAGGAAACATCAATTATAGGCTCACACATAAACTTTGCCCCTTTCTCGAATGCTTGCTGCCCTTTATAAATCTTAGATTTCTTCCCCTTGAGTATTCCTTCAAAGGAGAGACTTCATTGCCTCCAGGGGTTGTTAAACTGATTGCAGCTCTGCCTATTTAGAGCTGTTCGGTGGGAATTAAGCCAGTTCAATGCTGTCAGCCCCAGAATATAGCTGTCAGATAGCATTCCAAGTGAAACATTCCTGATAAGAAATAATGACCAAATGTCAATCTACTTTTCTCTACCCTTAGTACAGACTTCTACCACACAAAAAGGCAACATTTTCTCTTTCTACAAATAAGACATTTCTGATATTTCCATCAAAATTCTAGCAGTGTTCTCAGTGATTAAAAAAATATAGTTCTAATTCCTGCTGTCTGGACTCCAAAATGGATCGAAGCAATTTTTCCTTTCGATAAAATGTTTGGAAATTGACTTCAAAACTAAAAAATTGCTTTTCGCCAAGATGGCGCCGAAAGCGAAGAAGGAAGCTCCTGCCCTTCCCAAAGCCGAAGCCAAAGCGAAGGCCTTGAAAGCCAAGAAGGCGGTGCTGAAAGGCGTCCACAGCCACAAAAAGAAGAAGATCACCCACCTTCTGGCGGCCCAAGACCCTGCGGCTCTGGAGGCAGCCCAAATACCTGAGAAAGAGCACGCCCAGGAGAAACAAGCTTGACTACTATGCCATTATCAAATTCCCCTGACCACTGAGTCAGCCATGAAGAAGATAGAAGACAACAACACACTTGTGTACGTTGTGAACGCCAAGGCCAACAAGCACCAGATCAAACAGGCTGTGAAGAAGCTCTATGACATTGATGTGGCCAAAGTCAACACCCTCATAAGGCCTGACGGAGAGAAGAAGGCGTACGTTTACTTGGCTCCTGATTATGATGCTCTGGATGTTGCCAACAAAATTGGGATCATCTAAACTGAGTCCAGCTGGCTAATTCCAAATATGCTCTTTTTCACCATAAAAAAACTAATTTTTTTATTAATATGAGAAACCTTAGCATTGTCTTTAAACCACTTTTTAAAAGTTGTATTCAATGAAGGAGTATCCATTCAGTTAACATTTGTTGGGCAATCTCTGACTTCGGTGGCACTTGAGACGTTAAGGTACAAACATGGTGGCTTCCCAGGAGCTGTTATAGGAGTAGACTTAATTCTTCAGGTGGCTGGAGGTGACTGAAGGGTTTTAAGCATGATCAGATTTGATTTTTATGAAGACTATTTCTTAGCTAGGGATAGTGTAACCCTATCTATCCCTCAGGAGGCTGAGGCAGAAGAATGGCAAACTCAAGGTCAGCATAGATTGTCTATGAGACATTCAGAATAATAATTTTAAAAAAGGTTGCTTTGGCATCGTGTTATCCTCTCCCTCCTGCTTCTCTCTGTGTTTTGCCTTTGCAGTAGTGAACAGTTTCTACTCACATATAGGTCTGTGTCTCAGCGGGTTTACTATTGTGGTGATGAAACACCATGACCAAAGATGGGAAGGAAAGGGTCTATTTGGCTTACCTTTCTGCTTCACTGTTCAGGAAGTTAGGACAGGAACTCAAACAGGGCGGGACCCTGGAGGCAGAAGCTGATGCAGAGGCCATGGAGGGGTGATGCTTACTGGCTTGCTCCTATGGCTTGCTCACACTGATTTCTTATAGAACTCAGGACCACCAGCCCAGGGATGGCTGGACCCTCCCCACTACAGGCTTGTATACAGCCAGATCAATGTTGACTCAAGTTAACATAAAAGTATCTAGCACAAGTGACCATTGTCAACTTTACACATCAACACATCACTTTAATTTTCAAATTCTTTCTCATTTATCCCCAAGATGGTATGTTACTATTAATATTACAGTGTAAAACATAAATAACTTTAAAAGTCTCAGTCTTTACAAATTCAAACACATTAAATGTTCAATCTCTTCAAAATATGCAGTCTCTTTAAAAATCCAAAATCTCTTTTGAAAGTTCAAAGTCTTTCAGCTGTGGGCTCCTGTAAAATTCGGAATTAAGTTAAATATGTTCTTACTTCAAGAGGGAAGAAGATGTGCTTCAAGGGCACATTCACAGTCTGAACAAAGCATAACAGAGCTGTAAATAACTAAGGCCCAATATCTAGGACCCACTCACAACCAACCTCAGCTCACATTTCAGGCTCCACCCTCTGCAGCACACACAGCTTGTCTTCCAGGTTCAGGCTGACTCCACAGCTGCTGCTATGGCAGTCATCTCCTGGTACTGTCATCTCAAATGCTGGGCCTCTGTTGTGCCTGGACTGCTTTTGCCAGCAGCCTCTCCTGGGCTCTCCTCATGATGCCAGGCCTCAACTTCTCTCTATGACCCCTTCAGTCCTGGGGCTGCCATTGATATTGAGGCAGCACCTTCTCTGATCGCCTCTCCTGGTCTCTCACGTCGCCAAGCCTCGGCTGTTTTTCATTATCCCTTTATGTCTTCAAAACCAGGACAGCTCTTACACATCACCAAGGTCAGGGGCCAGCACAAGGTCTGGAATGCAGCGGAGGAAAGCCTTCAAGAAGATTTCACCTCAGTGATGCTGATCTCTTCTTAGTCATTGCTAATCTCTCAGAAGCAGCTGACCAGCGTCAATTGTTCTAGTAAAGCAAAGGTTTCACGTTAGTGGTCCTGGTCTCTTTTTCATCAAAGCTGATTCTTCAGCCCTGGCTAACCAGAACCACAGATTCTCAACTCAAAATAATAGAGTCCTTAAGGGGCTCTCAAACTTCCCTCTGGAACTTTACAAGCCAGGCCTCCATCGTCTGCATTGCCTTCAACATTCCTATCTCCCAAGCTCCTACAGAACAGCTCACTGAACTCTCAACACTCAATGGCTTTTCTAGCCCAAAGTCCTAAAGTTCTTGCACAATCCTCCCAAAATCATGCTCAGGTCTCTCACTACATGGGATACTATTGCTGTGATGAAACACCATGACCAAAAGCAACTTCAGGAGAAGAAGGGTTATTTCACTCACAGTTCCACATAATAGTTCATAACCCAAAGTAGTGAGAACAGGAACTCAAACAGGGCAGGAGCCTAGAAGCAGGAGCTGATGGAGAGGCCATGGAGGGTGCTGCTTACTGACTTGCTCCCTGTGGCTTGCTCAGACTGCTTTGCTATAGAACCCAGGACCACCAGCCAAGGGCTGATACCACACACAGTGGCCGGGGCTCTCCATCAATCGCTAATTAAGAAAATGTCCTGCAGGCTTGTCTACTGCCAAGGCTTATGGAGATGTTTTCTCAATGTTTTCTCAACTAAGGCTCCTTCCATTCAGCTAACTCTAGTTTGTGTGTCAAGCTGACATCAGCCAGCCAGCACAGTCTCTGCCCATTTCTCCCAAGCATATGAAAGAACAGATATCCTCTCCTTTGCCCTTTATTATGGTACTCGGTAGAGGGTCAGTTATGGGATAATTAAATACAAGGCAAAATGAATGGACAAGTAAATATTGGAGAAGGTTGAGACTAAATTGTAAGAGATCCATTAGGAACTGTTATTGTTTCTAGAGAGTTCTTAGAGACCTAAAATAAGATACGTATATGGTCATGAAATAAGGCTTGATTAGTGGCAATGCACACAAGTAATCACAACACTCAAGAAACTGGGACAAGGGGGGTGGTAAGTTTGAGATGAACCCTACAGTGTAAGACCTGGTGAAGAGAGAAGAGGAAGAAAAGTGAAGAAGGGGAGGGGGAGGAGAGAAAGAAAAGGGGAGGAGAGAAGAAGGGGAGGAGAAGAGGGGCAGGATGAGAAGGGGAGGGAGCAGAAAGTGGAAGGGAGGGGAGGAGGGAACAGAACAGAAACAGAAGATGCCAAGTGCTTTAAAGTAACTCAGAATTCTCTAATTTAACCAAAAGAGTTTGGATTCCAAATAGAAAAAGAGCTAATTACAGATAAAATATTGTTTTGTAAATGTTGGGCATAGAACAGATTCAGCTTATGCAAATAAGACGGCATGTGACCCCTTTAAAGGTGTTCACAGCATTTTCAAAGAGTTCTTAAAGAGTAACTTACTTAATGCTTCATCAGCTTCATTTATGACTCAGGGCCACAGTAATCATAACTGACTCATCTGCCCTGTCTCTCCTTTCCAACCTGCTACACCTACCAAAGAAAACTTTTAAAGAATGGAATACCGGTTTACTTGTCGAACCATTTGTTCCTTTTTTCCTAAAAAGACATTATCATGTCTGTACCTTAGTTGAAAATCAGAACATTCTAGACCTCAAAACAGGCCATGTTTTCAAGCATTATCTGCTCCCTCTGCACCCATTTTTGCTGTGCCAGGGTCTCCACTGCTCTAGACCCCCTGATGCACTTAATATCCCACTGAAGATGGCAGCTCTGCCATCCAGCCTCTGCCAGGCAAATCCACCCACCATTTTCAAGTCGCATGACAGCAAGTCCAGAAAGAGGACAAAGACCTCACTGCCGTCTGGTGCACTTGTCTAACCAGCAGTGGCTTGGCTCATATTTCCCCAGATCTCTCTATGAAGAACTCTTGCTCTTTCTAAAAAAGCAACAAACTCATGACATTGAAGGGAAATTTTCTGTTAGTGGAAACATCAACAGTAAGACAACTAAACTGTCTAAGGACAGTGTGGCCACCACAGAGATTCCCCCTGTTCCTTCTGACCACTTTGAAGAGGTCACTATGAAGCGAAGGTTCAGGACAGTTGTAGAAACATTAGCTTCGTGTCTTTGGGCTCCAGATATTGTGGAATGGAACATTTGTTTAACTGTTTAAAAGTGCTGCTTTTGTTTGCGATGCACTCATTTAACTATGTAAAGATTTGTTGTGTTTCCTCATGTTGCAGAATAATTGTTCAACTATGTAAAGATGTGTTGCATTTGTTTAGGCTGCATTTGTAAAGATACTTGGCTGTTTTACCTTGCCAGCCTAAGGCACCTGACTAGTCAAATAAAAAGCTGAATAGCCAATAGCTAGGTAGAGTAGGGATAGGCGGGGCTGGAGGGCACAGAGAAAAGGGGAGCCAGTTAGCCAGGGGTCAGATAGACAGACACTGAGGAGGCAGGAAAGCAGGATGGACAGTATGTAGATGAGGTAAACGAGTCTAGGGGCAGCACATAGATTAATAAAAATGGGTTAGTTTAAGTTTTTAAAAAAAAAAAAAAAAGCTAGCTAGAAGCAAACAAGCCTAAGCTAAGGCCAAGCATTCATAATTAGTAATAAGTCTCAATGCCATCATTTGGGGGCTAGTGGTCCAAGAAAGCCTGTTACATCCAGGTGGACCTACACACACCTTTGTTCTTTTTACGAAAAGCCTTATGCTAAAAAGACAGTTGCTTCCAGTTTAGTGTGTTCTGTATCCTTCTTTATTCCCTGCTCATCAATTACTACATCATTTAAGGCACTGTTCAAATAGTAAAAACACAGACAACAATATCCATATCCTAAGCAAAATGTTTTAATGTGTTGCTTTCTCTAAGAATGAATAAATTAGAATGGGAATTTGTGGTATAGGTTTTCTGGGGGATTAAGACTAAAACAAAAACTATTATTAAATGACTAATTGAATTTTCTCTGAGCAAGCTCTTAAACATCCTTCTTTTGTGAAGAATGAAGGTTTAAAAAAATTAAAGTTAGGAAAGCTCTCTAGCTAAGTGGACCTAGAATTAGTCCCAGTTCCCAGGCTGTCCTCAGATTCATCATGTAACCAAGGGTAACCCCGAACTCCTGACCCTCCTTCTGCCACCTCCCAAGTACTGGGATTTCAGGCATGTACCACCAAGCCCAGCCTACAATTATTTAAAAAATTTGTCAGTAGCCGAGCATTGGTGGCTCACGCCTTTAATCCCAGCACTCAGGAGGCAGAGGCAGGCGGATCTCTGAGAGTTCTAGACCAGCCTGGTCTCCAGAGCGAGTGCCAGGATGGGCTCCAAAGCTACAGAGAAATCCTGTCTCAAAAATCCAAAAAAAAAAAAAATTGTCAGCAATATAGTAATAAACAAATTGTCTTAGTTCACTGTTGTCATTGTTGAATGTTTTCCAAAGTATATATTTTTATTCTTAATTAAAAGACAAATCTCCAAACAAAAGAAATATTTCTTAAGTAAATGATAGACATAGGAGATTTTGTTAATAATTCTATTCCCTTACAGAAAAATAATGTAGGTAGATTCTATAACCTTTCTTTTCTTTCTTTCTTTTTATTTGGGGGGGAGGTATTTTGTTTTTACATCCCAATAAAAGTTTCCCCTCATTCCTCTGCTCACCTCCCTCTTCCCTCCCTCTGCCCTCCATCCACTCCTCCCCCATGTTTGTCAATCCCCTCCTATTCAAGCTGGATGAGGCACACAGGTCATGCTGGACACACGCCCTGAGTAAAGGGGGGGTGTCTCCAGCTGGGACAGTCATTCGCTGGTCTCTCCCACAGTTTCAACCCCATCTTTACCCCAGTGCATCTTGTAGGCAGAACTAACTGGAGGTTAAAGGGTTTGTGGCTGGGTTGGGGTCCCAATCCCTCCACTCTAAGACTTGCCTGGGTACAGGAGTTAACTGTAGGAAGCCGTTTTCCTGTATTATAATGGTGCCTAAAGACATCAAGATGTAAATTACTTTACAGGCGCTGGGTAATTTTCATTCCTTTGATCTCTGCCTATCCCGTGGCTCATTTTTGCCTGAGGAGCTGAAGCCATTCATAGGGTAACACGTCCCAGGCGGCTGGTCAGCCTTTATAAGGGATGGTTTTCTTGGTTTTAGTGTCTCCGCTCAGTCTCCACTCTGGTAAGATGCATTAAAGCTTGTCTGCAGAAGGATCCGAGTGTCCCGTGTATGATTTCTTGCTGGCGAGAAATACAGAGCACGCGCGGGACATCTGGTGCCGAAACCCGGGAATTGTTAACATCTCCGGCATCACGGAGACCCCTCTAACAGGGCGGATTCAGAACTGCAGGGTGGTAAGTTCGGAGAGGTATGCTTCATTCTGACACCTTCTTTTTTGACTTTGCTTTTAATTTGCCACCACTATGGGAGGGAAAAGCCTTAATTCTAGTCTTTATTCTAATTTTGTTCACATTGGTCTTATATTATGCCCACCATGGCTGGTGTTCCAGTTCGAGACCAAGCTTACCCCAGGTAGCCTCCAGCATTATGGGCTCTTCAAAACAGAGAGACCTAATTAAAAATTGTCTAGAAATTGAGGTTTGCCGTCCCATGGTAACAGAGAGTCAAAAAATGCTTAAAGAGGTACAGGATAATATATCAGAAACCGAACGAGATGAGAGAATAGGAGCTCAAAAAAGGAAGGACATGTCCAAGGAAAAAGGCCCTCCCCAGGATATAAAAAAAGGGGGAGAGAAAATAGGGAATAACCGGTCACACCCCGGTAAATTTAAGAGAAATAAAGACTTAAAACCTAGCCTCTGCCCTACAACGAAACTAGAGGTCTTGGAGCAGAGCAGCTCAGACTCTAAGATTTTAGACTCTAGCAAGGAAGCAGAGCTAGAGGAGGAGCTGCCAAAAATAAAAGCAAATATGAGGCCACCGCCTGTTAATCCAGCGGGTGTGCTTCCATCAGCACCCCCATTATTTGGTACTGACTCTTTTTTACCATTAGAGGAGCGAAGGAAATTGCAGATGGCTTTCCCAGTCTTTGAAAATGAGGGGGCAAGAGTACATGCTCCCGTAGACTATAATCAGATTAAAGAATTGGCTGAATCAGTCCGGAAGTATGGGGTCAATGCCAATTTTACAACAATACAAGTAGAAAGACTAGCAAACTATGCTATGACACCCACTGATTGGGAGACAACAGTAAAAGCAGTGCTCCCCAATATGGGACAATATATGGAGTGGAAGGCTCTTTTTTATGATGCAGCCCAGGCACAGGCAAAGGCCAATGTCACAGCAGAAAATGAAAATCAGAGACAATGGACCTTTGAAATGCTGACAGGACAGGGGCCACATGCCCTCAATCAAACTAATTACATTTGGGGCGTATATGCCCAGATATCAGCTGCCGCCATTAAAGCATGAAAGGCATTGGCAAAAAGAGATGAATCAGGTGGACATCTTACAAAGATAGTCCAGGGGCCCCAGGAGCCATTCTCAGACTTTGTGGCCAGAATGACAGAGGCTGCTAGCCGGATATTCGGTGATGCAGAACAAGCCATGCCTCTGATTGAACAATTAGTCTTTGAACAAGCAACTCAAGAATGCCGAGCAGCCATAGCCCCCCGGAAAAGTAAAGGTTTACAGGACTGGTTAAAGATCTGCAGAGAACTCGGAGGGCCACTTACTAATGCAGGCTTGGCCGCAGCCATCTTACAAACCCAAAGGCGCCGAAATACGTCTGCCTGCTTTAACTGTGGAAAAACAGGGCACCTTAAAAAGGACTGTAGAGCCCCTGAAAGGATTAGAGAAGTGGAGTTGTGCAGGCGCTGTGGAAAAGGTTATCATAGGGCCAGCGAATGCAAATCTGTGCGGGACATAAAAGGTAGGCTTTTACCCCCTAGGGAGGAACCTAAAGCGTCCCAACCAAAAAACGGGCTGCGGGGCCCATGGTCCCAGGGCCCTCAGAAATATGGGAACCAGTTCCGGAAAAGCAACTCAGAGAAGGAAGGGACTCCCGAGGACACTCCGGAGTGGACCTGTGTGCCGCCTCCGACTTCTTATTAATGCCCCAAATGAATGTTCAGCCGGTCCCAATCCAGTCTCCGGGGCCTTTACCCCCCCACCCCCGCTACCATTGGGCTTATTTTGGGCCGAGGTTCCTTGACCTTACAAGGACTCATTGTGTATCCTGGAATCATAGATCCATATCATAAGGAAGAATTCCAGGTCCTCTGCTCCAGCCCTCGGGGCATGTTCTCCATAAAACAGGGAGATAAGATCGCACAATTAGTGCCATTGCCCTCCCCTGGGGATAGAGAGAATTGCACCTCCCGAAAAAGAGCCTTGGGCTCTACCGATAATGATTCAGCATATCTGGCCATACCCCTAGATGAGAGACCAACTATGAAATTATTGGTTAATGGAAAAGAATTTGAGGGGATTACAGATACAGGGGCTGACAAAAGCATCATTTCATTGCATTGGTGGCCAAAATCCTGGCCTACTGTGACTTCATCACATTCTCTTCAAGGCCTTGGATATCAATCCTCTCCAGCTGTTAGTGCTGCCGCCTTGGTCTGGCGGAGCACCGAGGGCAGGCAGGGACGCTTTACCCCTTATGTTTTGCCCCTCCCAGTAAATCTGTGGGGGCGAGATGTGTTACAAGCCATGGGCATGACCCTGACCAATGAGTATTCCCCTCAGGCATCAGCTATTATGACAAAAATGGGCTATGTACCAGGAAGGGGCCTGGGCAGAAGGGAGCAAGGTAGAATAGAGCCCATTGAACAAAAAGGGAATCAAAGTAGAATAGGACTGGGTTTTATTTAGGGGCCATTGAGGCTTCACGACCCATACCATGGAATACAGAGGACCCGGTATGGGTCTCTCAATGGCCATTATCCTCTGAAAAGCTGAAAGCAGTTACAAGACTTATACAGGAGCAAGAACAGTTGGGGCATTTAGAAAGTTCTACTTCTCCCTGGAACAGCCCAATTTTCATTATAAAAAAGAAATCTGGAAAATGGAGGTTGCTCCATGACCTGCGGGCTATTAATAACCAAATGCGCCCTCTGGGCCCTGTCCAGAGAGGCCTCCCTTTGCTTTCTGCGCTACCCCAAAATTGGAAGCTTATTATTATAGATATTAAGGACTGTTTTTTCTCCATCCCCCTCTTTCCTCGGGACCGGCAAAGGTTTGCCTTTACTGTTCCCTCACTCAATCACATGGAACCAGACAAGAGGTACCAATGGAGGGTGCTCCCACAGGGCATGGCCAATAGTCCAACCATATGCCAATTGTATGTCCAAAAGGCATTGGAACCTGTTAGGAAGCAGTTTACATCCATGATTATGATTCACTATATGGATGATATTCTTATCTGCCATAGGAAGATAGAGGTCCTACAACAAGCCTTCCCCATGCTGATAGCTGAGTTAAAACAATGGGGACTGGAGATAGCATCAGAAAAGGTCCAGGTCTCAGATACTGGTCTCTTCCTGGGCTCAGTAATTACCCCAACAAAAATAATCCCACAAAAAATAGAAATACGCAAGGATCATCTGAGAACCTTAAATGACTTCCAGAAACTCTTGGGGGATATAAATTGGCTGAGACCCTTTTTAAAGATCCCCTCTGCAGATTTAAAACCCCTTTTTGACATCCTGGAAGGTGAGCCTCATATTTCTTCCCCCAGAAGCTTTACTCCGGCTGCTTGTCAAGCCCTACAAAAAGTAGAAAAGGCCTTGCAGGATGCACAATTACATCACATAGATGAGACATTGCCATTCAGCCTATGTGTCTTTAAAACGGCTAAGTTACCGACCGCCGTCTTGTGGCAGCATGGGCCGTTGCTTTGGATTCACCCAAATGCTTCCCCCGCTAAGATCATTGATTGGTATCCGGATGCTGTCGCGCAGCTCGCACTTCGGGGAATAAAAGCAGCTGTCGCTCATTTTGGCAGGGACCCTCATCTCTTGGTTGTACCTTACACCGCTGCACAAATTCAGACTCTGACAGCTACATCTAATGACTGGGCGGTGTTGGTTACCTCCTTTTCAGGGAAAATTGATAATCATTTCCCAAAACATCCAATCCTACAATTTACACAAAATCAGGCTATAGTGTTTCCACAGATGACAGCAAAGCATCCAATCCCGAATGGGACGGTGGTTTATACTGATGGTTCCAAAACCGGTGTAGGGGCTTATGTTATAGGAAATAAGGTAGTTTCTAAACAATTCAATGAAACCTCACCCCAGATCGTTGAATGCCAAGTGGTGCTGGAAGTCCTTGAGGCCTTTCCAGGGCCACTTAATATTGTATCAGATTCCTCCTATGTGGTTAATGCAGTCAACCTCCTTGAAACTGCTGGTATAATACGACCCTCCAGCAGAGTTGCAGGTATCTTTCAAAAAATACAAATTACCCTATCAAACAGGAGGTTCCCTGTTTTTGTCACCCATGTTCGAGCACATTCGGGGCTCCCAGGACCTATGTCCTCTGGGAATGATTTGGCAGACCGGGCCACAAAGCTGATGGCTGCCGCCTTGTCCACCCAGATACAAGCTGCACAAGAATTTCATCAGCGCTTTCATGTGACGGCTGAAACCTTACGCCGTCGATTTGCTTTGACAAAGCAGGAGGCTAGACAAATCGTTACTCAATATAAAAACTACTGTAAATTTTTACCTGCACCTCATGTAGGAATAAATCCGCGCGGCATTAGGCCGCTGCAGATATGGCAAATGGATGTTACACATGTTGCCTCCTTTGGAAAGCTCCAATATGTTCATGTCTCAATGGACACCTGCTCAGGCATAATTTGTGCCACGCCTTTGACAGGGGAAAAGGCCGCGCATGTGATTCAACACTGTTTAGAGGCTTGGGGTGCCTGGGGTAAACCTCATATCCTAAAAACAGATAATGGGCCGGCTTATACCTCTCAAAAGTTCCAGCACTTCTACAGACAGATGGAAATTACCCATCTAACTGGCCTACCTTATAACCCTCAAGGACAAGGCATTGTGGAACGTGCCCATCGCACACTTAAGTCTTATTTAATCAAACAAAAGGAGGGAATGGGAGCATCCTTACCCTCGGTGCCAAGAGTTGCAATATCCATGGCACTCTTTACCCTTAATTTTCTAAACACCGACGCTCAGGGCCATACAGTGGCCAAGCGTCATACCTCAGAACCTGATAGGTCTAAGGAGATGGTAAAATGGAAAGATGTCTTAACTGATCTTTGGAGAGGCCCGGATCCTATTCTCATAAGATCCAGGGGAGCGATATTGTGTTTTCTCACAGGATGAAGAAAATCCTCTGTGGATCCCAGAAAGACTCACCCGAAGAGCCCCTTCAGACCTTCAAAACTCCACCCTCTCCCCGGGAATTGAGAGCCGCTATTGTTATCCAGATTAACTCCTGCCCTTGGCGGAGAGATTGTCACTGCTTAAGGGGTGGAGGTGATTGTTTGATGCAGCCGTTTGCAGATTGCTGTTATTTTTGGCTGGTCTGTGAGAAAAGGGGTGGGGGTGAAATTGTTTGATGCAGCCGCTTGCGGATTGCTGTTACTTTTGACTGGCATGTAAGCTCCAGGGCTCAAACCAAGAGATCACCCAAGCGCTTATATTTTGGCTAAGCAATAGGCCGCCGGCCAGACAGCTCTTGCACACCCGGAGCCTAGGCTCATTGCACAGGGTAGAGTGTCTGGTTTGTGCAGCCCCAATGAGGGATGCTGAGCAAAGGCATCGCACAGAGTTGCCTATTATGCAGGCTTCTCTGGGAGGTACGTTGACCTGCATAAGGGTTACCTGCCCCGAGAATCCCTTTCCCAGAAAAACGGCAGAGGACAGGTCGAGAGTACTTCGGGTCAAGCTAACAGCCTGATGGTGACTCCCGTACACAGTCTTAATGTTTGATTTTGGGAAGGTACAACCTCTGCCTCTATCCCTCAACATATGGGTGACCTATTTGCTTGTAATAATATAAAGCCTTTTCATTAATTAATAAAAAAGGGGGATATGTAGGAAGCCGTTTTCCTGCATTATAATGGTGCCTAAAGACACCAAGATGTAAATTACTTCACAGGCGCTGGGTAATTTCCATTCCTTTGATCTCTGCCTATCCCGTGGCTCATTTTTGCCTGAGGAGCTGAAGCCATTCATAGGGTAACACGTCCCAGGGGGCTGGTCAGCCTTTATAAGGGATGGTTTTCTTGGTTTTAGTGTCTCCGCTCAGTCTCCACTCTGGTAAGATGCATTAAAGCTTGTCTGCAGAAGGATCCGAGTGTCCCGTGTATGATTTCTTGCTGGCGAGAAATACAGAGCGCGCGGGACAGTTAACCAGTTCAGGTAACTCTCATAAATTCCTGGGAGTTTCCATTGCACTAGGTTTCTAGCTCATCCCAGAGACACACCGATTCCAGTTGTCTCTCCCAGGACTCTCTCCCTCAATCCTCCCTCATCTGATCCCTCCTGTCTATAACCTTTCTCTTTTTTTATTTGAATTAGAAACAAGATTGTTTTACATGTCAATCCCAGTTCCCCCTCCCTTCCCTCCTCGCCTACAACCCCCCCAACTAAAACCCTACCTATCATATATCCTTTCTGCTCCCCCTGGAGGGTGAGGCCTTCCACAGGGTGTCATCAGAGTCTATCATGTCCTTTGGGACAAGACCTAGACCCACCCTTGTGTCTTGGCTCAGGGAGTATCCCTCTATGTAGAATGGGCTCCCAAAGTCCACACCTATGCTAGGGATAAGTACTGAACTACTACAGCAGGTCCCATAGATTTCTGAGGTTTCCTCACTGAAACCCATGTTCCTGGGGTCTGGATCAGTCCCTTGCTGATATCCCAGCTATCAGTCTGGGGACCAAGATCGCCCTAATGTTCAGGTCAGCTGTTTCTGTGGGTTTTAGCAGCCTGGTCTGGACCCCTTTGCTCATCACTACCAGATATAGTGGGAAATTACCAATACGGAGTCAGGTAGAAATACAAGGGTATTTAATAGGGAAAAGCCTTACTTACAGAGTTTCTCTTCATTTAATTTGATGTTGGCTGTCAGCTTGCTGTATATTGGTTTTATTATGTTGAGGTATGTTCCTGTTATCCCTGACCTTCTCCAAGACCTTTATCATGACGGGGTGTTAGATTTTGTCAAAGGCTTTTTCAGCATCTAGTGAGATGATTATGTGGGGAGTTTTTTCCTCAGTCTGTTTATATGGTGGATTACATTGATGGATGTTCATATGTTGAACCATCCTTGCATCCCTGGGATGTAGCCTACTTGATCATAGTGGATGATTTCTCTAATGTGTCCTTGGAATCCATTTACCAGTATTTTATTGAATATTTTTGCATCAATGTTCATAAGGGATATTGGTCTGCAGTTCTCTTTCTTGGTTGTGTCTTTGAGGAGAATTAGTATTAGCTGTTCCTTGAATTTCTGGTAGAATTCTGCACTGAAGCCATCTGGCCCTGGGCTTTTTTTGTTTGGGAGACTTCTGATGACTGCTTCAATTTCATTAGGGGTTATAGGTCTATTTAAGTAGCTTATCTGTTCTTGATTTAATTTTGGAAAGTGAAATCTGTCCAGAAAATTGTCCATTTCCTTTACATTTTCGAATTTTGAGGAATGTAGGTTTTTGAAGTATGACCTGATGATTCTCTGGATTTCCTCTGTGTCTGTTGTTATGTCCCCCTTTTCATTCCTGATTTTATTGATTTGCATGTTCACTCTCTGCTGTTTGGTAAGTTTGGATAAGGTTTGTCTATCTTGTTGGTTTTCTTGAAGAACCAACTCTTTGTTATATTGATTCTTTGTATTGTTGTCCTAGTTTCCATTTTATTGATTTCAGCCCTCAATTTGATTATTTCCTGGTGTCTGCTCCTCCAGGGTGTATTGGCTTCTTTGTGTTCTAAAGCTTTCAGTTATGCTGTTAATTCTCTAGTGTGATTATTCTGTTTCTTCATGTGGGCACTTAGCACTATGAACTTTCCTCTTAGCACTGCTTTCAAAGTGTCCCTTAAGTTTGGGTATGTTGTGCCCCCATTCTCATTGAATTCTAGGAAATCTTTAATTTCATTTTTTTCCTCGACCCAGGAATTGTGCAATTGGGTGTTATTTAATTTCCATGAGTTTGTAGGTTTTCTGCAATTCGTGTTGTTGTTGAATTCTAACTTTAAAGCATGGTGGTCTGATAAGATACAGGGGGTTATTTCAATTTTTTTGTACCTGTTGAGGTTTGCTATGTTGCCAAGTATGTGGTTGATTTTAGAGAACATTCCATGTGGTGCTGAGAAGAAGCTATATTGTTTTGTATTTGGATGGAATGTTCTATAGATATCTGTTAAGCCCAATTGTGCCATAACTTCTATTAGTTCCTTTGTTTCATTGTTAAATTTCTATCTGGTGTTCCTGTCTAGTAGTGAGAGTGGGGTGTTGAAGTCTCCCACTATAAATGTGTGCGGTTTTACGTGTGATTTGAGTTTTAGTAATATTTCCTTTATGAATGTGGATGGTGGATGCCTTTGTATTTGGGGCATAAATGTTCAGACTGGAGACTTCTTCCTGATGGATTTCTCCTGTGATGAGGAGGAAGTGGCCTCCTTCATCTCTTTTGATTGATTATAAAGTCCAGTTTGTTGGATATTAGGATTGCTAACACCTGCTTGTTTCTTGGGTCCATTTGGTTGGAAAATCTTTCCCCAACCTTTAATTCTTAGGTACCATCTGACTTTGAAGTTGAGGTGTGTTTCTTGTATGCAGCAGAAGGATGGATTCTGTCTTCTTATCCATTCTGATAATCTGTGTCTTTTTATAGGCAAGTTAGGACCATTAATGTTGACAGATATTAATGACCATTGATTGTTCATTCTTGTTTGTTTTTGTTTTGGTGATGGTGGCGTTAATTGTGTGAGGGATTCTATCCCTTTTTCCTTTTGGCTGTTGGTAAAGTGGGATTATCTATTGCCTATATTTTTCTGGTTGTAGTTAACTTCCTTGGGTTGAAGTTTTCCTTCCAGAACTTTCAGTAGGGCTGGGTTGGTGGATATGTATTATTTGAATCTGGTTTTGTCATGGAATGTCTTGTTTTCTCCATCTCTATTGATTGAAAGCTTTGCTGGGTATAGTAGTCTGGGCTGGCATCCATGGTCTCTTAGTGTAGATAGAATATCTATCCAGGACCTTCTGGCTTTCAGAGTTTCCATGGAAAAGTCAGGTGTAATTCTGATAGGTTTGCCTTTATATGTTACTTGAACTTTTTCCTTTGCTGCTCTTAATATTTTCTCTTTATTCTGTATGTTTGGTGTTTTGATTATTATGTGTCCAGAAGACCTTTTTTTGGTTCAGTCTATTTGATTTGGTGTTCCGTAGGCTTCTTGTACTTTCATTGGCATGTCTTTCTTTAGGTTGGGAAGTTTTCTTCTATGATTTTGTTGAATATGTTTTCTGTGCCTTTGAGTTGGATTTCTTCACCTTCTTCTATACCTATTATTCTTAGGTTTGGTCTTTTCACAGTATCCCATATTTCCTGGATATTTTGTGTTAGCGATTTGTTGGACTTAAGATTTTCTTTGATTGATGAGTCTATTTCTCCTAGTGTATCTTCAACTCCTGGGATTCTCTCTTCCATCTCTTGTATTCTGTTGGTTATGCTGATCGTTTACCCAGCTTTTCTATTTCCAGCATTCCCTCAGATTGTGCTTTCTTTATTGTCTCTATTTCAGTTCTTAGGTCTTGAACTGTTTCCTTGAGAGATTTGTTGATATCTTGTACTTTTTGGTAAGTTTTTTCTTCCACTTCTTTAAGGGATTTTCTCATGTCCTCTTTGAGGCCCTCTATCATTTTCATGAAGATGTTTTTAAGGTCATTCTCTTCTGCTTTATCTGCATTGTGATGTTCAGGTCTTGCTGGTATATGGTTCCTAGTCTCCATGTCATATTGGTGTCATATTGGGTTTTCTGTTGTTGAATGTTCTTTTACATTGGCCTCTTCTCATCCTTTTTTCTGGTGGGTGTAGCAGGAGTCTTTTCCTCTCCTGGTGGGTATGGGACCAAGGTTCCCTTCCGGTAGATGCAAACAGTTCCAATACTCTGATATCTGTCCTCTTGTCGTGGATGGAGGTGGCACTCCTCCTCCAAGTTAGCGGGGCCTTGGCAGTGTCTGGGTGTATTGGATCTTGCCGCCGAGTTCGGATCCTGTGAGCAGACCCCTGGCATCAAATGCCTCCAAGCAGGGTTGCTGAACCAGAACTGGAAACAGCCCCTGGCCTACCTGGGCTGGTGGATGGAGGTGGGACTGTTACCAGAGCCTTTGCAGTTTGTGGGTGTGTGCCGCCGAGTTCGGATCCGGTGAGCAGACCCCTCAACCTTTCTTAAGCTTTCTTGAACCCTATGCAGCCGAGAACTAAAAGAAGACAAATGACAGAGTTGAAACGGGGCCTCAGCCATAAAAATTCTTGGGAGCTTTCTTAAGTAACAGCTTTTAAAGAACAATGTCACCACTGAAAGCAGGTTTTAAAGTTAGTTTTAATTAAGTGCACACACGGGCATGAAGAGGAATCTGATCATGAGTTCAGTGCCAGAAGATACCAGAGAATTGGACAGGATCCCAGAGAGCTGAAGTTTTAGGCAGGTGTGAACCACCCAGTGTGGGTCTGGGAACTGAACTCAGGTCCTCTGTAAGAGCAGTACACACTTTTAACCACTGAGCCATCTCACCATCCCAGGTAAATTATTTTTATTACCACAGAAAATGAAATATGTAGCTTTAAAGAGAAAAATCCCCAGGTCAGTTTATAACTGCCTGCCTGAATTCTAGTCACAGCTGCTCTGAGCTGTTGTATTATTTTAGATGTCTTGAACCCATAACAGACAAATAACTCTGGCCACTACGCCCCCTAGGTGTGAACTGTAGGCCTTTTTAAATTTCTGGTCCACAATCTCATCAACTGGAGGCTTAGTGTGCCCTTCCCACCACCTGTTCACTCTGGGTCTGTGTCCATCAGCAAGGCTTTGTTCTCAGTGTTCTTCAGCTCCTTGTCATTTGCCACCCAGGAAACAGTCTACTCCGTGCTACAAGGGCTGATCTCTAGCTGGTGAGCTCAGTCTTTGTTTCCCACATGGTCTCTGCAGTAGCTAGGACTATGGATGTTCTACTGTGGCCCACAAATCATTCCTTCCTTCTCAGAATTGCTGAACCTTACTGATCTGTAGAACTCTCTTGCAGTCTGACAAAGTCTATGCTGTTCAAAATATCCCTAAGCACATAAAAGACTCGGAATTACAGAGAAAGTCAATTTACCTGATTGTGAAATTATTGGGCTTTTCCTACGTGTGATATAGTGATGTACTATTTTGTTAAAGTCAAGTGAGAAGGTTGCATCTAATAACTATCATAATTTCAAAGTTGTGAATGCCACATTCACAACTTACTATGGAATGAAAATACCTGATATTTTTATTAATGAAATCCACAGGTGCAATAAATGCTACTCTGAGGCTTACTGACCAATATTTACAATAAATTATCTCTCACTTGGTTTTACACTCGTCACTTTTGATCTTTAACACATCCTACTTTCAATTTAGTGTATGATGCAAACTGCAAATCCAACTCTATTGGGTAGCAATTGTCATTAATGCCCCAGACACTATGTAAACTATTATCCTTTCCGTCCAACATGATGTCACCACATACCCACAGATCTGTTCATGCTGTTCATTCAGTTTCTTTCTTTTTATCCAGTTGTTCTAGAAAGCAAGCACATCACATGGTTTGTTACAAAGTACCTTTGAGTATATTCTTTGTTGTGATGACTATTTGTTTTTGTTTTTGTTTTTGTTTTTTTATTTGAGACAGGGTTTCTCTGTTGCTTTGGAGTCTGTCCTGGAACTTGCTCTGTAGACCAGGCTGGCCTCCTACTCACCAGCATCCACCTGCCTCTGTCTCCTGAGTGCTGGGATTAAAGGTGTACATCACCACCACCCAACTCGACTATTTGTTTTTTTTTAACAGTTTCTTGAGTTCTTGAAACAATCCAGTTGGGATCTGGTTTTAGATGAAACTGCATACAATTTATAAACAAATAGTGGAGGATTTGGGTATTTTGTGTTGTTTTTATATAAGCTGTTCTGTTACTAATAAATACTTGGGAGCCAGATTTGGGATGAAAAACTGATAGATCAAAAGGCTGCAGGGGAGCGACCAGCTGACCTTCCCCTTTTTACCAGAGACCCAGCTAATGCATCCCAGACCAGACCAAAAAAGACCATGAATCTCTAAGTCCTTCCAAACGTCTTCCTGTGTGTCTCTGTATCCAAATTCCTGAGTCCTCCATACTTTCTATGGCTAATTCTTGTCAACTAGTCACTGGCTCCTCCCCCAATGCAAGGTTAATTTTATTAATACAAGTCTCGGAGTTTCACAGCGTGATCAAATATCCCAAAACAATTTTCATAAAATACAATCCCATCCATCCAATCATTTGATGCATTCTGATATTTCTGTGGTCCATGTTGCTTAACTCCTAGATCTATTCCATTTTCTTGCTATTCTGAAGAACATCACTTTAATCATTTCAGAGCTGGGAATTGTTGGCCTGTGTAAGTCCATCTTGTGTTCAAAGCTAGGTATTGTTGGCCTGTATAAGTCAATCTTGTGTTCAGAGCTGGGTATTGATGACCTGAGTAAGTGGATCTTGTGTTCAGAGATGGGTATTGCTGCCCTGGTCCATCCATCTTGTGTTCAGAGCTGGGTATTGCTGGCCTGGTACATCCATATTGTGTTCAGAGCTGGGTATTGCTGGCCTGTGTAAGTCCATCATCTTGTGTGTCACATTGTGGAACTCCTGTGAACTCTCAGGCTGCAGAACCCGGCTAGGATTTCTCTGTTAATAATTCCTCTGTCTACAAATGGTGGTTGTCTTCTCTTCCCTCCCCACTCAACGCCTCCTTGCTTTTTGTTTATTATTGTAGTTGTTTGTTGTTTGTTTTTCTCTTAGTTACACTGGCTAGAAACACAGGAAAATAGTTACATTACTATTAAAACAATCAACCTTATGGATTCCTAGCTTCTTAAAGGAACAGTGTCAATGTTGAAGACTGAAACAAAATTTTCTTGTCTGATGTCCCTTATATCATCAAATTTCCAGGATGCTTCTTGGGATAAATATGATAAAATGCACCACGATTTTCACATGGAAATTAGCAAGTGATTTTTCTTTTTTAGTCTCTTAGTGTAATGTATTGTTCTCAGTTTCAGACACTGAAGTCATCCTTGCCTTGCATAGATAAATCTTACTTGACTAGTCATCCTGTATTTAATGTCGAGGGTGGGGGGTTGTTCCTATTTCATTTGGATCTTTCTTCATTGTGTTTAACCATGTTCATAAGAAAAACAGACCTGTGGTTTTTTCCCTTTGCTGTACTATCTTGGTTCAGATTCTGTATCAATGCTATGCCAGTCTTAAAGTATTTGGGCATTCTGAAATGGTTATCTTGTCTTATGCAAATTTCTCTTCACTTCTTAACATGATGGGCAATTGTCATTGTTTTTACTCTTAATTTCTAACAGTTTGTATAGGATGAAGATATTCTTGTCTCTGAAAACATACTGAAAGTCACATGTAAAACTGCCTGGGTGTGGGGCCTTTAGAAGTCACCTGTAAGACCGCCTGGTCTGGGGCCTTTATTCTTGAGTGGTTGTCATTACACTATCAGGTTGTTTATTGGCTGATTTTTCTATTTCTTTTTAGGTTTCTTGTTTTTGTTTTCTGGTGTGTATGTGTGTGTATTTGTGTTTCCTTGCTTGCTTATAGACAGGGTCTCTGTCATGTATCTCTGGATGCCCTGGAAATAGATACATAGGCCAGACTGGTCTCAAACCATCAGAGCCCTGCCTCCCAAAAACTGAGGGAAAAGTGTGCACCACCACACCTGGTCCAAGTTTTCTATTTGTTCTTGAAATAAATCTGATATCATATACTTTTCCAGAAATGTAGTATTTTCCTTTTCAGCATCGTGATGAGCACTTGTTCATGGTATTCATTGAAAATGAGTTGTTTCTGCGACTGTATCTTCAGTCCTTTGACAATGTTCACCTCTCACTCCAACTACTCAGCAAGGTGCAGAGACCTCTGGCCACTTTATGGAGTTGCCGTGGAGATAAAATACTAATGGATGGGAGGAGTTTAGAACAGTATACAAGCATCATACAAGCATAACCGTAGAAACAGCATGATATTCGCATTGGTTGTTGGTGTTTGTGTTACTAATATTTCCTTTACATTTACTTATTAGGAAAGATCACTTAGTTTATTAATTTTGTCCCTGGTTTTATTTTTAATTTCCTTTCTTGTGGTTATTTTTTCTTAGCAAATACCAGTTATTCTTTCCAAATATGAGTTGAGCTATTAGCTTACTAGATTTTACCTATGCTCTATAGAGTTCCAAATTCCTCTCCTAGTTCCATTTTCCCTATGGAAATGCCTTGATGTTTCCCACACCCTCCCTCTGCTGTGTCTTTTACAAGCTGTGCACTGACCACCCTTCCTGCTAATCTTCTCACGTAAAAGATGATTTTGTGTTTGTATTGCAGTGTAGTCAGAGAATGTTCGTGGTCTGCATGGTGTTGACCATTAGGAAGCCTTGTTGGTGTCTGACATACAGTGAAACACATGCTCTGCATGTGCTAGGCGAGTGCTCTGCCATGAAGCTTCACTCCCAGAATCTTAAGACGCTTGTAATGCTCTGTCCTTACAGAGGGCTGTACTTTCTGCTGACCCAGGTATATTGGTGACGTGTTTTCGTGCATGTGTCGGCTCAAGCATGTTATCAGTATGACTTACACCAGGTATCTATTTGCTTTGCTTAGTTCTCAAATGAAATACATTACTATCTCATTACTTTATTTGTTTTTGTTTTTGTTTTTCTTTTGTTTTGTTGAGATATAGTCTCACTATGTAGATCAGGCTGGCCTCAAACTTACAGAGATCCCCTTGTCTCTGCCTCTTAGGTGCTGGGATTAAAGGCATGCGCCACCACACCTGTCCCTCGTTACTATTTTTAACATATATAACCGTTTTATCCATAGTTTGTTGTCTTTCTCATGATGTCTCCCTTCTTTAAAGGTCTGTACTGTTATTGCAGGGAACCCAAATTTGATTTCTAACACCGACATCTGGCAACTCACAGTCACTTGTAACTCATGTGTACACAAACACACACGTCCACAGTCAAGGCCTGAGAAATGGCTCTGGCTAAGAGCCTGGTTTGGTCCCTGATATCCACATGACATCTCACAACTGCCTGTAACTACAGTTCCGGGGAATCTGGCACCCTCATCTAGACTCCATGGGTACCAGCATTTACAGGTCCGCAGACACACATAGATATGCATAATTTAAAAATAATCAAATGTGCGTCCTCTGCAATAATAGTACACACACACTATTAACCACTGGGCCATCTCTCCAACCCCACAAGAGTTTCTCCTCCTAGTCTTAAACTTCACTGATTCACTCTTCGGCTGTCTTCATCTGCTACTCGGTTTATTAAATTCTTAGTTTTGCAGTTTAATTTGTGCACTTGCAGCAAGTTCTCCTAGCTTTTCTGGGATGTCCGTGGCCCCGATTCCCTCTCATCAACTCAAGTGTCCTTCCGGTGAGTACTTAGTTCTTTAATGTGTCTGTCTTCCCCATCTGGTGTGCGCTGTTAACTTCATTTTCCTTACGCGGCTGCTGCGTACTCTTTCTGTTCTCTAGCGTTTTCTGTACCCCAAAGGGAGGAACAAAAGCCTAGAGGCTAATACCATCCCCTTAGCTTAGGGACTGTAAGTAGGCAAACTGCCATCTAGCGGACAGTGCTTAGCACTACAGCCTAGATTTGACCGCTTCCAGCTGGCATTCCGTGTGGCAGATAATGCCACCTAAGTAGAACCCGCACCCTTTTGTGTTAAGAACGCTTGTGCTGTGCGGCGATGTGAAAACACCCGGTGTTTATCCACTCCTGCCTCGTCCCCACCTGTCTCAGATGCAACCTGAGGTCACACCCCTGGTTCCCCATCTATGGGACTTTCGCTAAGACTGTACCAGTCAAGGGTTGCTCAAGGCAGTGAGGTGGAAGAGAAAAGTGGCACAATTAACAATGTCCCTGCACTGCACACTGACCTCTCCTGCTCTGGCCACCACTGCTGTCCTCTCAGGGGCTCACCAAACACCACACACATGCACGTACCCATGTGCACATTCACACCACACACACTCACACATGCTCACACACGCGCACACACACCACACACACACCACATGCCCACGGGTACACCACACACACACACACACACACACACACACACACACACTTGCACAGGCACACACACCACACACACACACACACAGGCACGCACGTGCACACTAGCACACACGTGTGCTTGCACAACCACACACACAAACTCACACACACACTCGTGCACACACACACAGGTTTAAAACAAAAAGAATGAAAGCAGGAACCATGTTCTTGGGCTGTGAACTGCAGGCCTGGGCTGTGACCTGCAGGCCTGAGCTGCACACAGGAACCCTGACGAGGGCTACTCTCCAGGAAAGGAAGCCTGCTGAAGACAAGAATGAAACCACGAGTGTTCAGGGGACGCCAACCCTAACTGTGCAGATGGCAGAAAAGATTTCCTCTTTCAGCATTAGCTGTTTTACATGCAAACAGGATAATAAGAGTTCCCACCCAATGGGACAGTTTCCACGGGCAAACATAGGAATAATTTACATAACACCAGGGGTTCAGGTCACTCGAGGACATAAAAACTGCCTTAATTCAGAAATCAAGAAGTCAGGAGAAATTTAACTTCTAATGGGTTTCCGCTTAAGCTGTGTCTGGGGAGGGTTGTGGCACAGGAAAAGTAGGTCTCCTCAGCCAGATCACCAGTGCCTCAGCGCCCCTCAGTGGCCCCCGGCTTGCTTCTCTCTCTCTCTGATTTCTGGGCAGGTTTCTGATCCTTTCAGAAACAGAGAGCACAAGGTAAAGGAACAAGCATTCTCATAGTTTTATTTTGACCAATTTCCTTCTTCTGGGACCTTTGAAGAGCAGGCTAATGATGCCACCCATGAGTTCACCGCCAATTACAGATATGGATTGGAAAGAAAGCTGCTTCTCTCTCATGTTGGTCACCCCCTCCACCCAGGAAAGACTAGGAAGAAGTGGAGGCCTTGAAATGGTGGGTTGGGAAAAAAAAAAACAAGAAATCTGAGTTACTACGATGTATAGTTTCATTTCCCATCATTCCTCCAGTCCAGTGTGACTTATGACACTCAAGACTCGAAGCCACAGGGACGGTGTCGTGTTCTCAGATGGCATCTTCCAAGGGACATGTGACAGATATGCTGGGGGTAGAGGCAGAGCGTCAAACATCTGAGACAAATGTCTTATCATGGAACTACACCCATGGATCTACACATATTTCTTTCCTTTGTGTAAACACCAAAGGGAGGAACAAAATCTTCAGAATGGACTTAGTTCATGCAGTCTGCACTGCAATTGCATCAGATTGGTAGGCAGTTTCTTAACTTTTTCTTAAAAGTGGTTGAAGTAAGCAGCTCACAGACACATTCTCCCAAGTAAAGTTTAGGAGCCACATTCCCCAAGACAGAAACTTGGTCACAAAATGATTCTCTCCAACTTTAAAGAAGGAGGTATTGCTTCAACAAGAGAGGGCCTGAAGCCCTTGAAATCACCTTTGAAAAGTAGGGCTCTGCTGCCCTCTGCTGGTCACTACAAAATACTGTATAGGGCAGACCTAAATTACTACATCGGCCAATAGAACATCCACACGCGCGCGCACACACACACACACACCACGAAGGGCAGCCTCTGTTGCCACGCTATAATGTACACCATAACCAAAGATCACCGTAGGGAGGAAGCAGTACATTTGCCTTGAAAGTCCCGGTCTCTGTCAACCATTGGGGAAGCGGGGGGGGGGGGGGGGGGCAACCCTGGAGGCAGGAATTGAAGCATAGATAACCTGGCCCACCTGCCCAGGGTGGCACCACCCACAGTGGCCCGGGCCTTCCCACATCAATCATTAATCAAGAAAATGCCCCACCGACACCCACGGGCTCCTCAGATGGAATAAGTCCTCAGCTGGGGTTCCTTCCAAGGTGACTCTGGTTAGCATCAAATTGGCACAACCCACACTTGTGATCCTCTCCCCTCAAACTCTCAATTAACTTCGATCACAGGCTTCTGACAGCAGGCCCAGTGTCAGGTCACTTTCTTGATGTCTAAATTGCACACTTCTTCAGGACCTGGGAGCAAATACCTTCCCACATGGCCTTCCCTAATTCAGTTGGCATGTTTTCTCTGCAATCACTCTTTGACTCAACGGAGCAAATATATTGAGTTTCTTTCTGCTGTGTCCACAGATACGCTTAGTCTTGGCTGGGCAGGGGGAAGAATGCACAATCCCTGCCCTTGAATATCTGCCTGGTATTTATCATGCTCCAACTTGTATGGTTTGCATCTGTGAGTCCTGCATCATGGATTCATCCCACCATGGGTGAAAGCCCTTGGGAAATGATTGCACCTGTACTGAACAGGTAGATGCTTTCCTTCTTATTCCCAGTGTTCTCAACAGTCTAGAGATAGCTTACAGCACACGGGATTCTGTCCATCTGTGAGTTATATGCAGATGCTCCACTTGCTGAGCCAGCCTCTCACAAACTGAAATTATATCACTGTTACATAACAGATTGACTGTTCTGGTTTGTTTCTATTTCAGGGATATGCATACTTCTTTAGAAGTGATAGCCTGCCTTAACGAGCCAACTGAACAGTCAGCCCCAGGCTCCTAACCCCATCCCATCTCCCTTCAGGCATCAAGGGTGGCCATGTGACCAAGTGCTGTACCGAGAGGCATAAGCAGAAATTTGCTGGGAAATTCCCAGGAAAACCCCTGATTTCTCAATGACAGAGAAAGGCCCTGGGGATCACCTTCCCCATTGTCCCTCCTTCTGCCTCACCAGCAGCTGTGCTACCAGAAACTGCAATGGCATGTTGAGATGAGGAGGAAAGCAGAAGAAATGAGGTATGACTCAGTCACTAGGCAGATAAACGGTGAGTAGCCATCTGATGCCAACTCCTCAACGTATACCAATCAAATGTTTTACCAAAGTTGAGAGTGGGAGGAGGGAGGGCCCAGAAGTCTACAAGGTATTTGAGCAAAGCTAAGAACCATCCTGAAACATACTGACCCTGAGCGCCAGAAAGACCCACTACAAACCTTAGTCCATCATTGCTTTAGATGCTGAGAAGCCGGAGCTAAGTGAAGGAGCCAGAACCCCTGCTCTCCTGAGCTGGTAAAGGAGACAAGTGATAAACAGTGTCAAACAATTCTAGATGGCAAGTGACAGCAGACGGAGGGCAGGAATGCCCTGGGGAAGCTTCAGCTTAACCCTGCCCAGTGATGATAACCTTTCCATAAGGCCAGAGCTGGGCAGAAGAGCATTGTACACAAAGGTGGACTGCACAGCTGTGACACCATGAACAAGAGAAAGCATGGCAGAAGACAGGTGGGAAGGGCAGTGGCACACACATGAATTACCAACAAATGTGGTCCAGAGAAAGGCACACAGGAGGCCTGAGTCTGTCCAACCTCACACAGTGAGAAAACACTCATAAGCATACATACACACACACTCTCACACCACACACATACACACACACCACACGCTCACAACACACACATACACACACTTACAACACACACATACACACACTCACACCACACACACCACACAGTCACACCACACACACACCACACACTCACACCACACACACAGCACACTCATACCACACACATACCACACATTCATACCACACACATCGTACCACACCACACACAAACACACACACTCACACCACACACACCATACCACACACACTCACACCACACACACAAACCACACACTCACACCACACACACCATACCACACACACTCACACCACACACACAAACCACACACTCACACCACACACAAACACACACCACACACCACACACCACACACTCACAACACACACACCATACCTCACCACACACAAACACACACCACACACACCACACACCACACACTCACAACACACACACCATACCACACCACACACAAACACACACCACACACTCACAACACACACACCATACCACACCACACACAAACACACACCATACCACACCACCCCCACACCACACACACTCACACCACACACACCACACCACACACACACACACACACACACACACACACACCACACACACCATACCACACACCACACACACATACACACCACACACACACACACCACATACTCACAACACACACCACACATACACACACACGCACACACACCACACACACACACACCATACCACACACCACACACACATACACACCACACACATTGGCCATATCCATCTTACACAGAAAGGAGGTGGAAAACAAACCTAGCATCTGTCTGAATGGGCCACTAGAGGAGGATTTTGCCAGATTGTTACCAGGCCCAGTGCACCAGGGATACATTTGTAACTGAGGGGCAAGAGAACTATTGTACACTGTGATTTCTCCTGTGCAATGTGAGGCCTTAGATTCCTTTGAAGCCGGGGTTGGGAAGGGACCAGTTGGAGGGGACTTGTTCCCTCATTACCAATGATGACACCAACAACACTGAACCTAAAAAAGCTGAAAGAAACTGAGGTCTCTAAAGGGAAAGGGGAATCCAAAGAACTACGGTCATCTTTTGTACGTGACTTAGTACAGAATGCAGTGCTGTCAGACACTCCTGGGTTTGCTCCTAAGTTATGATTGCCCCTTGTCTTTAAGACCCCCAAGCCAATGATCATGTCTGCTTTGTCCCTGGCTACTGGACTCCTGCCATTATCATCTTGCACACGGTGGGCATTCAGAGTAAATTCAATAGAAGAACAGTTTTCTTATAGAAAACTGTCTGTAAAAATGACCTGAGGCTCGTTGGTGGCGCACGCCTTTAATCCCAGCACTCAGGAGGCAGAGGCAGGTGGATCTCTGTGAGTTCAAGACCAGCCTGGTCTACAAGAGCTAGTTCCAGGACAGCCTCCAAAGCCACAGAGAAACCCTGTCTCAAAAAACCAAAAACAACAAGCTGATTAGGGGTAGCCAAATGTAGCATCCCTGTGTTAAAATATGTAGACAGAAAAGAGGGAGAACTTTAGGGGAAGCAAAAGTCAGTGAACAAAGAAGCATCTACTGTACATCTTTGACAAACTAAGAAGGGGGTATGAACCTCTGAGGTTCTTGATAGAGGGAGTGGTTCGGGAACCCTGAGATGCTTGTTGTGAGCAATGAGTGAGGGAGGCTTCTAGCTTTGACTCTCCTAACACCTTTAACAGACAAAGCTCAAATTCCATACTTGATTTTATTACCTAGACCAGTGGTTCTCAACTAGGAGTGATTTTGCCTCCTGGGGGCATTTGGCAACTTCTGGTTGTGGTAACTGATTTCCTACTCCTTCACTTTGGTTAGGAAGAGGTCAAGATTGCTGCTAAGGAGCCTTCAAGGCACAGGACAAGCTCCCATAACAAAAGAATGACCAGTCTAAAATGTCAATAGTGCCAAGACTACAAACTCATGCTCCAGAATGAAGAATGGGAAAGTGGTTCAGTGGTTAGGAATGCATACTATTCTTGCAGAGGACCCGAGTTCAATTCCCAGGGCCTAAGGCAGCAGCTCACAACCCCTACCCTCTTCTGGCCCCCATGGGTACTTGTATCACACACACACACACACACACACACACACACACACACACACACAATTTGTTTTTTATCAGAAAGAACCACACAAACACATTGTTAACTCAAGGTCTCTCCAACACAATTAATATGATCACAGTAACCATTGGATTACCTGCCTCAACTATAGGTCAATGAAGCACAAATACAACTTGTAATAACTATGAGTGAATTTTTACACACACACTTCAGATATATTAATCAGTCATATTCCTTAATACTACATATCAAGTCCAGGGTCTCAAGAAAGCATTACTCAATTAGCATTCCAAATTGAAAAATACCGTACTTAACTCTAAATGGTGAGGTTTTTCTTTTATCGCTTTCAGCTTGTAGAACGGAAAGGGCTTAGCCTATTCCTTCTGAGTTCACAATTACAGCATTCATATGTTCAGTGGCCTGCAGCTGGGTATGTGTGCTCCCTCTAGGAAGTTTATAACTTGTAAGAGGAGTTTTATGCAGAATACAAATCGGGAGTATTACATGACTACCTCTTGAGGCTGCTGAGTTGTGCAAACAGCACTGCTTTATCTGACGTAGTGGCTTTCAATTGGTCTGTCTGTTCACCCCAGGGCTGACTGGAATTATGGAACAGGGACATCACTGCCGTACCCCAGCTGCTGCAGAAAGAAGGGAGATTTATGAGTATTTGGGTTTATACTGAACCAAGGATGCAGAAGCTACACAGCAGGGAGTCTGGCGACTCTAAATTGTAGGCATTATGCAAAAAGAAAATGCAGAGTGAGGTGTCGAGGGAGCCCTCCAGCAGCAATAGGGCATCTTTGCAAAATCTCCAAAGAATAAATTTAACAGTTATTAAAGAACACCACCCATTGTTGCAAACGCTGAACTTTATGCTACCAGAAGGGATACTGGGACTCTCAGGAAAACATCTGTCATTTAGTAGTGACAGTGACCTCAGCACAGACAAGCAATTCAAGTCTCAGCTGAGAAGAATGAGTTAACCCTTTGTGGGCAGCCAAGCTTAGAGAATTACCATTAGCAGTTATTGATACTCTTGCTCACTGAAGATCTTTGATGCCAAAAGAGAAAGACGATTAATAACTAGGATTAACTCTGTTAAATGAGATAATATTTTCTTCCCATCATATCAAATCGCAGGGACTGGATTTTGTTAGTTTGGACAGAAAGCCTACACAAACCTTGAAAAGAAATGAGTGCATACAATATAACCATCAAAGTAGATAAAGAAAACTCAAGACTAAGTCAATTTTCTTCAGTATAGCCACAAGTAAGTTTCCCATGCCCCTGTAAACAACCCAATGGACCTGTATAGGCCATACAGAGAGATATGAACGTAGAGAAGGTTGAAGGAGGACTGTCTGGGAAAAGGGAAGGAATTAAAGGTGCAGGGGGAAACAAGATGGTAAGGGGGAATGAATATGGTAAAAATATATTATATGCATGTATAAAATGTCATATTGAAACCAATATGTATAATTATCCTCATGTATAATTAATACATACTATAAAAGCGGTTTTGAAGAGAATTAGAAATCTTTAAACCCAAATATCTATATTCGTCTACACACTGATTTACCAGCCAACACTTGCTTTACTTCTGTCTCTGATAACAAAATCATAAGCTCTGCTTGTAGCAGTAGTGAGCAGTAGCAGCCTCAAGCACTTGACAGAGCAAGGCGCTCATTCGTCCCTCTTTGGAGCAATCCCACACAGGAGGCAATGTCACCTTCATCTCACCCATGACAAATTAAAGCATTTGCTCAGTGCCTTTCCTGATGCAAAACTGTAACATGACAATGCAGGGTCTGGCAAGAATGGAAGATTTGCCCAATCTCGAGGCCAACAAACTGTTACATGATGTCATTGTAGGAAGTCTAGTCATCTCTTCAAAGGGAAGTGTTGCTTCTGCTGCTCATGTGCACCTCAAGTACCATGAGCATGCACCCAACTGTGTACATGATAACACTATTTCATTGTCCCAGGGGCAAAGCCAACTTAACATGCTCCCAAACTGATGTAGCCTCTTCCTCCTAAGCCTGTAGTTCTGTTTCTCTTACCCTGGGGAGCAGTATCAGCATCTATCTGTGTCTAGAAATAATCAGGAAAAGTGTAAGGGGTCATGAGGAAACATACAAAAAACATTAGAAATGATATGTCTAAGTCAGTGGACTCTTTCTACTTTTTGGTTATATTTCTGTTTTCAATACACTGTAACACTATTACATCCTTTCAGAATAAAACCAGAAATAATAAATTTAGAGAGAAAATTCCCCCTACCCAAATGTAAGTTCCCTCGTCACAGATGAGCACTATTTGTTTATCTGAAGATATTTTTCCTACGAACAATCTATCTTTACAGGCTGTAATACAAATAGCTTGGACTTTATGTATTTGTACGTGTATAGAGTTTCCCAAATGAGATTCTAATATATAACACAAGTTGCTTTTTCTTTCCTAAGTCAACATATGCAGGCTCTTTCTTTATGATGCCTACTGAGCGTGCATTGTGATACCTATCCCATAATTAACCATCATCCTTACCGATGAGCACACAGGTCATTTCCAATTTCTTGTCACTACCAGGAATGTTGTGAAGACCAGCCTCACAGAGACCTCAGCAGCTCTTAAACCAAAACAGCCCTCCCCTCTGCCCCCGCCACATGATCATTTCTGATGCTAGGGTGCATCCTGCCACTGATGACGAGGATTTCTTTTGTGAAAATCTTTGTGACATCTTCCTGTGAGAACAAAAGAGCATCAGCTCAGTACAGCCTGGGTACCTTTTAGATTAGACATTAACAGTTACCGCTTCAGTACAGCTTCGGTGCCTTTTAGAAGTTAACAGTTACCACCTCTTCAGACCTCACAATTTCAGCAGATGTGTGGCTGTCTTTACAGCTGTGGACCGATGAGTGTATACATCTTGGTAAGGGCATTTCTTCACCAACAGAGGCCATTGCAAATCTCTGAATTAGCTGGAGTTATGGATTTAATATACTCTTGCCACTTACATGTATTTACAAACATTTTGCTGTGATGCTCTTTGACCCTCCAGTAGCCCTACTCCTGCCACCCTTAGGCTAAACTCAAACTTACAAATGTTCCTTCTGCCTCAGCCTCCCAGGTGCTAGGTTTACCAGCTGTAGACCGGGTTGCACAGCGTTTGACTTACTAAATCTGTACCAAATCCATCACTTTTTCCTTAGGACTTCCGGGATGTGTTTCTTGTTGAGAAGATTCTCTATTCCAAAACTAGAAGCCGTTTTCTTACCTCTTATTTTAGCACTGTTGTGTGCCCCTCAATCTACTTGAAATGTGTGTGCATTGTGTGGTATAGGCCTTTTCCCAATGTCATAGACAGCAATCATCTACATAGTTGCTGGGAATCTGAACTCTGGTTTTCATTCTTAGTCAACAAACATTTTATACACTGAGCTATCTCCCTGGCCCTAGAAAATCTAGTGCTTACTACACAAGAATGGAAAGCAGAGTTCAAATCCCTGGAACATACATGAAAACCCAAGCATGGTCACACACAGGCCTGTAACTCCAACACTGTGAGGGACAGAGCCAGGAGCATCTCTGGGGCTTGCTGGCTACCAACCTAGCTCCAGCATCAGGGAGATCTGGTCTCACAGGAATAAGGAAAAGCATGACAATGCAGGACACTCAGCATTCTCCTCAGCATTCCTGAGTACAGGCATATGCACCCACACGCATGTGCACAAGCATGTAATACTCACATACACACTTCTACAAATGCTCAGACATTCGACTTAGTGTTTTATAATTAAGTTACCCATTCAATGCCTTAAAATTTTGAGAAGTAAATTTCATTAAAAAGTGAATGAGGGCCCTACCCTGCCTGGAGAGTGGAGGGTGGATGGGGTGGGGGACAGGTGGGGGGTTGGGAAGAGGGGAGGGAGAGGGGATTGACATGTGAAGCAAACTTGTTCCTAATTTGAACTAAAAAAAATTTTTTTATAAAAATTTTAAAAAGTAGTCACCTGTTATGCAGCTTAGTCTACATGTGGGACTCCTAGCAGTGGGAGCAGAGCTGTCCCCAACACTTTTTTTTGTCTATCCATCTCTTTATTGTTCTACAATAGTTCTTTTTCTACAGCAAGGGTACCAGTATATACACATTTACAACAGTAATTCTTTTGGTAATGCAATGTGAAGTCACCAAGGCAGATAAGATTCACACACAGGGGAGTAACTGTTACCTATGATAGATGGCACCAGGTAAGAGTGGTCAGTAAAGGCTCCATGATGAGGTCACCTAGGGATTAAACAACAAGGGAGCATAAAAGTGAGAAATCATGTGCTTATCTACGTGTGGCTAAGTATTAAGCTAAAATTCTATTAATCAGCAGATTTCATGAGTAAGGTAAAAACCTTTTTCTCCATGGGCTGCTTCCATGGTTCTCCAGCTCCATTTTTACAAAAGGCAGTTAAGAGTCCTCAGTAGCTAGGCAACTGTTTAAGCAGCCAAGTTGCTAGTAGTGGACTGTTACAAGGGTAGAAGGCTGAGATGAAGGCGGATGCTTGGCTGGTTCTGCTCAGGCAGGCTGGCTTGGATTTGTCTGGGCTTCATCTGGACTTGATGGACTTAAATCAGTGAAAACTTAGATCCTGACACCTTGTAGGGGCTCATGATTCCCTCAGAACATTTTAGCAATTCTTACAGGCTTAGGCACTCCCAGGGCAGGCATGGCCTCTGCACCTCTAGACCCCTCTTTGGGCCTGATGCTTCCTGAGAACTCTGGTCTAGTATCACCTAGTGGAAGCAGCTGGCTGGGCTGGGCTGGGCTGGACAAAGGTGAAAGTCAGTGTAGAAGATTTGCTAACAGAATGGTTAACCGGTAACTTCTGGTTTTAAGTCACATAAATAATAGTATATATTTTGCAGTTTTGCTTCAAGGGGGTTCACATTTGACAGGAGCTTGCATATGCGGTTTATGTGTCTCCCAAAGGTATGTCTATTGGAAGAGTGTCCCCAAGCTTGTAACACTGGTAGGCATGTGCACTTGCTGTATGGCGGGTTTCTCTGCCTGAGTGGGAATTTTGTCTCTTGGAAAGGATTAAGGACTTTGTCCTAGAACTTTGTTGAGTTCTCAGGATGGTTATAAAAGCCCAAGCTTGACTCTGCTCAACTCTTTCTGCTACAAGCTGCAGGATTATGTAGTAATTATTCAACCATCATTTTACAAGGTCAACCCATCAGAATTAAGGATTCTGTTGGAGGATTAAACTAAGATGTAAGGCATGTTGGAGTTACTGCCTTTTGAATGAATTGGCCGTTTCTTCCTGTAGATTTCTTGCTGTAGCTTATTCCCATCTGTTACAAATTTGGGGTTTGTTTCCTATAGTTCAGCATTATTTGATCATTTATTGGGCACAATTTCCCCTATGCATTTGAGGTATATTGATAGCATCCCCTACTTACGTGTGAAAACAGTCACACGGTCAAAAAACCTGTTTCCCATAACCAGGCCTTTGTGTCTTCCTCCAATGTAAACAGAGAGATCTGCCTTCCTGCAGTTATCTTTATTGGCGAGCATTTGGTCAGCATTAAGTGTCCAGGCAAAAGTATTTCAAGGACATGGGATTACTACATGCCTAAAACTGTTTATTCATAGCCACTTAGATAGCTAGAAAATAAGCATGGCCTGGTTTTACCTCGCTTGCAGAGAAGAGAAGCAATAATCTAAACCTCACACTAAATGATTTTTAATTCCTTGCACTTATCTTCACCTCGGTTTATTAACCCAAGATTTTAGCTTAGAGATTTATTGCTTAGAATAAAGAGAAAGGTAATTGGCCATTTGCTTGTCCACAGAGAAGTAAACTTTCCTATAGACCTGCACCTTGTGGCCAAGGCATCTATAAGATGCCAGGTTCCATTTCTTGTGGGAATTAGCTTAAATCCTCTTTGTTCTACAACCTTGAGCAATAGGTGCTATCCTTATGCCTAAAAGCTTCTTTTAGCAGCTGACCGTAGCGAAAGTGCGGCTGCAGACCAAAAGTTGCACCTATTTATGCCTCTTAGTTTAATCCTCCAACAGAATCCTTAATTCTGATGGGTTGACCTTGTAAAATGATGGTTGAATAATTACTACATAATCCTGCAGCTTGTAGCAGAAAGAGTTGAGCAGAGTCAAGCTTGGGCTTTTATAACCATCCTGAGAACTCAACAAAGTTCTAGGACAAAGTCCTTAATCCTTTCCAAGAGACAAAATTCCCACTCAGGCAGAGAAACCCGCCATACAGCAAGTGCACATGCCTACCAGTGTTACAAGCTTGGGGACACTCTTCCAATAGACATACCTTTGGGAGACACATAAACCGCATATGCAAGCTCCTGTCAAATGTGAACCCCCTTGAAGCAAAACTGCAAAATATATACTATTATTTATGTGACTTAAAACCAGAAGTTACCGGTTAACCATTCTGTTAGCAAATCTTCTACACTGACTTTCACCTTTGTCCAGCCCAGCCCAGCCCAGCCCAGCCAGCTGCTTCCACTAGGTGATACTAGACCAGAGTTCTCAGGAAGCATCAGGCCCAAAGAGGGGTCTAGAGGTGCAGAGGCCATGCCTGCCCTGGGAGTGCCTAAGCCTATAAGAATTGCTAAAATGTTCTGAGGGAATCACGAGCCCCTACAAGGTGTCAGGATCTAAGTTTTCACTGATTTAAGTCCTTCAAGTCCAGATGAAGCCCAGACAAATCCAAGCCAGCCTGCCTGAGCAGAACCAGCCAAGCATCCGCCTTCATCTCAGCCTTCTACCCTTGTAACAGTCCACTACTAGCAACTTGGCTGCTTAAACTGCCCAGCCCACGATAAACTGTCAGGGTGGCCAGAGCTGACTCACAAGGCTCTACACTTACGGTCCTGGCTGGAGACCTGAAAGAAACCTGCTGATGGAGGGACAGGAGAAAAGCAGAGCTTTCGGTTTTACATCAAAGAAACATTCACAAGGTAGCAGTGTACCAACAACTGTCACTGGAGGGTTGGAACATGAGTTTTGTCACCATACGGGATATTTGAAACTGTTCATTTAAAACAGCTACCAGCAGCTGGGCGGTGGTGGTGCACGCCTTTAATCTCAACACTGGGGAGGCAGAAGCAGGAGGATCTCAGTGAGTTCGAGGCCAGACTGGTCTACAAAGCTACACAGAGAAACCCTGTCTTGAAAAATCAAACAAAACTAAACAAACAAAACCAGCTATCGGCAACCAGAAACCACCTCAGTAGGCCTCATGGATGTTGCATGGCTGCAAGAGCAACTGGAAATATCTCAGATCTCTTCTAAAAGCATCAAAACAAGACCTTGGAATTACTTCTTGTAGGTGAATTTAGGGTGGTTTTAGAGAGCTGTCTCTTTTAAAGACCTGACAGTCCTATTGACTTCAAAGGTCATTGTGTGGTTAGGGTTCAAAGATCACTGTGTCTGAGGCTCAAATAAAGGTTTCATAAGAAAGTGATGTTTTAACAAAACAGAAAATGTGAAGAATGTTCTAGAAAGCATGTCTAAATGAGAAAAAAAAATGAGATAAATGGGCCCACAGGACTGATTGACACTGAAAATGCTAACTGCATAACTTTATTTGCAAAATAATACCAGATACTTCCTTCCCATGGCACCAGCTGCCCCAGAGCTACATTAAGGGCAGACACTTCAAGCAGAGCAACACACAAACAAAGCAAATGTCCCCAACACTTTGACTGGTTTTGGGAACCTATTCCTCAAACTGGGTTGCCTTGCCCATCCTTAATATAAGGGGAGGAGCTTAGTCCTACAGCTTGTCATGCCTGCCATGTTTTGTTGGCACCCATAGGGAGGCCTGCCCCTTTCTGAGCAGAAACAGAGGAGTGGATTGGAGGGTGGGCAGAAGGAAGGTGGGGGAGGGAATGAGAGGAGAGGAGGAAGGGGAAATTGCAGTCAGGATGTAAAATAAATCAATTTAACTAATAAAAATCATTCCCCACCGGGCAGTGGTGGCACGCCCATTTAATACTAGCACTTGGGAGGCAGAGGCGGAGGCAGGTGGATCTCTGTGAGTTCGATACCAGCCTGGTCTACAAGAGCTAGTTCCAGGTCAGCCTCCAAAGCCACAGAGAAACCCTGTCTTGAAAAACCAAAAAAAAAAAAAAAAAAAAAAAAGCTGTCACCCCACCACAAGAAAAGGCCGTAGTAATTACTGCTTCTCAGTTATACAGACGGCCATCTGAAGATAATGGCTGAAAAGTCGGCCAGTCTCCTGTCCTCTTGATGCATATGTAGGTTCAGTTTATTTTGTTTTTAAAGGAAAGTATTTGAAAGAGTGAAAGAGAAACAATTCATTAATTTTTCTTAAAAACCAGAAAGCTTGATTCTTGGCTTTCCAGGCAAAACAGACACAACAAAGGAACACAACTTATTTGTATTAAATTGTATTTTTCAGGAAGATTCCAAGGTTTGACATAGGCACAGAGAAAAGAACATACTAAAGCTAGTATAAACAAGATCAGTTACAGGCTGACCTCTGAAATGTGTTAGAAAATATACAGTAGTCACACGTTTTAAAAATAGGATTGAGGAAAAATGTTTTAATTCAAGTCTTCTCAATCACTTGAAATACTTGTGAGCTAATAAACTCATACATTAAGGCAGATACTGATTTTTAAATACTCATTTAATTGATGAAATGTATTATTACTTGCAATCAAAGGAGAAAGTTTTTGTTTAGAAAAAGAAAGAAAACATTTTATTGCTACAAAGGTAACTGTACACAAAAGCTGTTAAGCCATCTTAATGCTAACTGCTATTCAATGTAAAAAAACAAAACAAAACAAAATCCCACAATCTGGACAAGATACTTGCCCAATCAATCCTTCTCTTCTAGAGTAAGTATTCAAAAACTGAATGCACACTTAAAGGTTCACTCCCGAGAGCAGCATTTAAGTTCAAATGATTACAACAGATAGAGGAGCAGTACACATCTAGTGTCCTCACCACCAACAAGGTAATAAAAATTAAGCTTAAAAATCATACAAACAATTTATCATATCTAAGTTTGGTATCTATAAAAACTAAACTGAAATCATCTGAACTTCATTTTATTAAACAAGTGCCAAACATTTAGAAATTATATAAAACAAATTTTCTATGTGGAATGCATGCAACATGGTATCAATCCATATCATAAGCTATTAAACGTCTTCCCTTCTCTACAGTAGGACAGAGGGTGAGACTCCACTCAAGTCCCGTGCCCTAACCTGACTGCTCACACTGCTCAGCAGGGCAGCCAGCAGACTCCTCCTTCCCCTCCTCCTCCACCTCTGCTCCTTCCTCCCCTGACTCTGGAGTCCCCTCCCCTCCTTCTGCAGCTTCCCCCCTTTCCTCTTCTTCCACCTCTTCTGTTTCCCCTCCTTCCTCTACTTCTTCATCCTCTTCTTCTGCCTCCTCCCCCTCCTCCCCCTCCTCCCCATCGTCCTCCTCGTCCTCCTCTTCTTCAACAGGTTCATTGATCTTCTCTTCATCCTCTTCATCCCCTTCAATCTGCTGATCCTGAGAATGATCTTGAATTTCAAAAGGATTCTCACCCTAAACAAGAGAAATTTGCATTTATAGTCAACACATGTTTTTCTATCAGTGATTCTTGCTATATCAGGGAAATACATATTTGAAGTTCTTTTTAACTTAATGACAAAACTATTAAGTATTTTGCAGTATCTAACTCATTCCAATGTGAGTATATAACTTATTAGCTATTTTATATACCATAAATAAGAACACTCAAAATACCAAAATTTTTAATTGAATTTCTGAAATCATACATAAAAGTAGAAATACATGTTTTAATACAAACAAAACAGCTGTTGCAGACGATATGCTTAGTAACACAACTACTCAATGTGCTTCTGTTCTGGGGTCCCCAAATACCTCAATGTAGCCACTAGGCACCATGCCTTTTACCTACACTTTCAAAAACTAGACAAACAGTTGGCAAACATTCACAGATGCAATTTTTTCTTTTTCTTTTTAATCTCCTGTGTGTGTGTGCATATGTTTACATATGGAGGTCAGATAACCAGCAGCAATCAGTTTTCTCCTTCCAGAGCCCAAGGACTGAATTCTGGTTATCAGGCTTGAGGGCAAGTGTCTTTATCCAGCAAAGCCACCTCAGCAGCTCTACTATTTTATCTTAGTAATTATTTCTCTGGACTGTCTCATGTGAACTGGTCATACTGAAACTGCATTAATATGGGAAATGAAGAGGCAGTGAAGCTTATTAAGCAGAATCTATTAAGGCTGGTGCTACATTTCAAGATGGACCAGACGGGAATGTGAAGAACCAAGGGTGATAATGTACACCTGGTGGTCACTTAGTGATAAGGGAAAGGGACATGAATGAAGACAATTGTAAAGGCCACAGATAAGAGGACCATGACAGATGTGGTGCCACAGAACACGACAGGCAATTAGAATGGGGACAGAGGAAGGGGGTGGGTACAGGCTGCATACAATCAGAGTCTGAAATGTCTAAATGCACCTATAAAATTTCAGCTTAGGCAGAAGAGTGTCCAGAATAAAATATTTACATTAACAGATTGCCTGCACCGAACTGACAGTGGAATTAGAGTCCCACATGGGATAGCCTAAGGTGAGCTATCGGAGTAAAACCCTAGAGTCAGTCTACACAGGGGCAGAAATGAGACAAGCAGGACACTACCCTCCAAAAATGGTAGTTTAAAGAAAAAATTATAAATGAACAGTGTTAAACAATAAAACAGATAAAGGTAAAAAAGGACTGAAAAATCGTTAGAGTCCATTAATATTAAAGATGAAGAAAGCTCCTAAGGATTTAGTTTTACATGTTTTAAATAAAAGGATTTTAATTTTCGTGTGTTTGCACATGTGAGTGCAGTGTTCAAGTGTACGTGGAACTCAGAGGACAACTTCTAGTGTCATTAATCAGGACCCTCTGTGCACCATGACTTTTGAGGCAGGGTCTCTTGACTGAGGCTTGCCATTAGGCTAGGCCAGCTCACCAGAGAGTCCCAGGGATGCTTCTAACTCCACCTCCCCACACTGAGAAAAAAAGCATGCATCCCCATGCTCAACTTTCTTAACAGGGCTCTGGGGCTCAAACTCAGGTTCCATCACTTGCACGGAGCATGGTTCACCAAATGAGCTAACTCTCAAGCCCCACTAAATAAATTTTAAAACACTGGCTGAGATAACGGATCACTGGTAACTTCAGTTTTAAAAGCACAGTGGGCCTGGGAGTCACAGAAATAGCAGCTATCTAAGAGCGTTTCTCTAGGATCAACGTCCTATCAAGTTAACAAAAAGCACATGGTAAAAGCTGTCAGATACTGGAGCTCTTTTCTTAAAATACTGATTTCTAGTCACTCTCAGACCTCCTGAATTAAAATTGCCAGGTAAAAGCTTAATAAGAAGTACTTCAGGAGCTGGGCGGTGGTAGCGCACACCTATAATCCCAGCATTTGAGAGTCAGAGGCAGGCAGATCTCTGTGAGTTCAAAGCCAGCCTGGTCTACAGAGTGAGTTCCAGGACAGCCAGGGCTACACAGAGAAACTTGTCTTGAAAAGGCAAAATAAAACAAAACCCAAGCAAACAAAAAACAGAAAGAGAGTGAAAAGAAAAAAAAAGAAAAGAAAAGAAACACTTCAGGATCCACTAACCTGAAAAGCTTGAAAATTAATTCAGAGGGTCTGTAAAAGGTTTGGGTAGTTTTCTATTTAACCATACCTTTCAAAGACAGTGACTGTATTCTTCCTGGTGAGAAGTATTCAGAAAATCATAGGCAGTGAAGAGCCTAACGCAGGGCAAGCTATCTTTTGAAGTATGGTAAGAAAAGGCAGTAAAAAATGAGGGAGCCAGAGTCCAGGAGAAATCAGGTCCCTTTATTTTAGGGAATTCATAAGCACTATCTGTCTGGAGAAGGACAGCAATAAGGGGCAGTTAGGGAGGGGGTGTCATATCCAAATAAGGGAGCAAGAATGACAAAACCAGAACACAGATGAAGGGAAAATGGTAACAAAGGTGAGGGAACATGCATAAATACATACAGAAATCTAAGGCAGAACTCATGTTGCATTCTCTCTCCCTAGTACAAAAGAATATGGAAGCGGAGATAATAAGGATGAAATCTGGGCTATGTGAAGAGGCGGAAGATATGAAGTAGTTACTATAGAAGACACAAGTCAGCCTTAAAGAAAAAAGTAAACAGAACTGGGGGCTGAGGAACAGGTCAGTCTTGGAGTGCTTGCCACATAAACACGGGACCTGGGTTTGAGTCTCAGTGTAATCACTCAGGCAGACCTGGCCCTGCCCCTTGGGAACCTGGACCAGTGCCTCCACACATGGCAAGTGGTAACTCCACACACAAGTGTGGATGCCTCTTTAGGAGACAAACTCCACCCACTTTCTCTCTCATCTCTCTTTTCTGCCTTTCTCTGAGGAGGCAGCTGTCTGTCTTTCTCTTCTCTTTCCTTCCCTTACTCCCTTACTGTCCCCCCAATAAATTTTCTACAGAAGTTCTGTCTGTAAGTCTCTGTATCCCACCCACCATTTGTCCCTCACCTGCCATGGAACATACTAAAGGTCCCATCTCGTCATGTATTGTAACACTCAGAACCCACATTTAAAAGGCAGGCCTGGTGGTACAAGCTTGTTATCCCAGAGTTATGAAGGCAGAAACAGTAGCCTCAATAAATAGGCAAGCCTCAGACCAATCACAGACTCTGTCTCAAAAACAAGGTGGATGGCTCGTGAGGTAACACACTCAAGGCTGTCCTCTGGCATCATGTGATACAAACAAACCACCATAGGAAGCGTTTTCAATCTCACGTGCACACATGCCAATAAAGCTAACATCTTGATTTCTAGGGGATGAGAAAGGAATCACTGCTCCCCGTCCTATGGTCCCAGCAATTAAGAGAAAGCAAGACAGCAAGTAAACCTCTTTCCCATGTGTGGTTCTGTACTTATTCAGAATCAATGTGATGACTCTATCACCATTCACTATACTTCCTAAAAAGCTTTTGTCGGAAGTCTTACCTTAACGAAGCGCTCGTACCTGGCCTTCACAATTGGATTATTTAAGATGCTTGTAGCAGTCAGCACACTCTCTCTTTTTATCTGTTCCTTATAAGCCTGGGAAAGACAGGACACAGTCAGATAACAGAAAGCCATGGCACGAAAAGTTTATAGACATAAAGTGGGATTTTACACAAGTCCCTATATTTAAATGACTTTTATAATAAATTAAGCTATGAACAACTATTAGCTATTGTGCTTGTAATCTAGATCATTCATGAATTAAACCCATGAACTTTCCTAAGTCAATAAAAATACAGCACTCCTAAGTGCAAGTCTAGGTGTACTAGACATTTGATTCCTATCCTTTTTACTGTATACCTCACACTATCAAAACAAAGCAATCAGTCTTCTTCAAGGTTTCCAAGTTATCACAAGAAGTATTATACAGAGGAAAGGGGGTAATATAGAGTGTGTACCAGCAAGACAGCATGGCTGAGAGTGTGTCAAAGAGTCTGGGGTATGTAAGAGTCACTTCATTACTAAACAGAAATTTAAGACAAGCCTCTTCTATTTCAATAAACTTAAATCATTAATTTTTAAGTCTTCAAATACATTTTGCAAATGGAACTCATGTTTTTTGAGGTAAAGCCAACTAGATAAAGACCAGCATAAAGAGCAGAAATATGCAGTAAAGAACAAGTGAGCAGCAAGCTGTTCAGGGAGACCCTATTCCAAAGTCACAACAGATATAGTAAGTGCTAATACTAGTTTTAAATGCATTTTTCCCAAACCATGAGAAAAATAAACCAGCTGCAATAAATGCTAACTTTAATTTTATATGTGTTTTCTCCAACTACCAGAAAAACAGGCCAGTCATAATAAAAATCCCCTTTCCTATTTGTTCTAACACACACACATACAAACTCACAAAACCATTTTGTAGCAACTTTAAAAAAATAACAAAAACTGCTTAACAACTATGATTTCCTGAATGCTTATTTTATTAAGTGTCACATGTTAGTTAACTGAATCCTTAAGCACAAAAGAACAACAGTGCCAGTCTCATCTTACAGACAAGAACAGTTACACAGGAACTTCTTTAACACCAGGATTCAAACCCAGAAAGCCTTGCCCCTGAGCCCATGACCTCAACTGTGACACAGCTGCCTCCCTCCCAGAAGACGACACATTTCAGAACACGACAGTATGTATGAAAAACAAACTGGTAAAAATCCAAGAATTTCATAAAAGGATTAAAAACTTACCTGCTTCCCTTTGACATGATCAGGAGACTTTAGGTGCTGTTGAACTGAACTGTGAAAGGCAGGGATATACACGCTGCAAGCGCTACAGTGAACAGTCTCTACTTTCATCATGTGATCGTCTGCAGTGACACCTACAAAACAAGTTCAGAGGGGAGAAGGCCCTCGGTCTTATTTTTGACAAATCAAGTTCTGACTAGTTTTCATCATCATCTGTATTCCTTAAGACAACAGGATCAGAGCGCGTAGGCATCTGTCAAGTTCTCCCACGTGCCTCATGTCTACACACGTGGCTTTCCTCCTAGAAGTGGGATTAAAGAGAGGTGCTTGTGCAGTATCTATTGTGGATGCTGTAAACCAAACTCAGGTCCTCTGCAAGATACTCCAGGCCTGCATCACGTTCCCCCATCATGTTATTCACCCACGCTTTGAGCCATTTTAGTCCATTGGTACCCTTTGATGGTGCTGTTTGAGGTTTAACTTTGTTAAAGGAAACATGTCACTGAGGGCGGGTTTTAAGTGCTTAAAGGCTTGCCCTATTTTCAGTTTGCTTTCTGCTTATGTACAAGATATGAGCTCTTAGCCTCCTGTTCCTGCCACCATGCCTGTCACTTGTTGCCATGCTTTGTGTGTGACATGCCAATGAATTTTAGCCTTATACTGTACAAGATGAAATTATGTGATCATATAGTACATATAGTACAATCAAAAACAAAAAACCTGAAACTAGTGAGAAAAAAATACTATCAAGTATTCAGATAACTTGAGTGAGGACTTGGACAAACGCAGCATGTTTTAGATTTACTTTACATTTGAATGTTTTGCTCATAAGTATGTTATGAAGGTTTTGAGTGACCGTGTGGGTGCTGGGACTCTGGCCTGGGTCCTCTGCAAGGTTGACAAGCACTCTTCACACACTGAGTCATCACTCAGCCCCAAATGCAGCACTTAGAGCAGGGTAAAGAAACAGACTTGCTCAACACGCATAACTGAACTAGAGGACACAGCGCCGCAGATGAAGGGGAGCACCAGGACAACTATCCCTTCTGCTGGGGGGGGGGTGTGCAGCAGATCTCCTTTTCAAGAAAAACCCAAGTATTTTTAAGAGTTTGTTTCCCTGTGAATTAAAGAGTGGCAAAAAAATTGACAGTTTTGGGAGATATGCTGAGTTTTTTAAATTTAGATTTATTTTACATTTTTTTTATTTTTATTTTCTTTTATTAGTTCAAATTAGGAACAAGCTTGCTTCAGATGTCAATCCCTTCTCCCACTCCCTCTCCCTCCCCTCCCCCCCAACATCCCACCTGCCCCTAGCCATCTACCCTCTACTCCCCAGGCAGGGGAAGGCCCTCAAAAGGGGCTCCCCAAAGTCTACCACATCATCCTGGGCCAGGCCTAGGCCCTTCCCCATGTGTCCAGATCAAGAGAGCATCCCTTCATATGGGATGGGCTCTCAAAAATCCCTTCTTTTTTTTTTTTTAAGGCCTTACATATTAAATACAGTGTGTTACCCCTGTACAAATGGAAAAAAATTAAGTTCAACATTTCTAGAACATTTATTTTACATTTTTAATTATGTGCATATGTGTGTCTGTGTGGGTAGTGTGTGTCTCCTAGTGCCCAAGGAGGCCAGAAATGTTCAATCCTCTTGGAGCTGGAGTCACAGGTAGTTGTGAACCAATGGCTTCTCCACAACAGTCCATGCTCTTAACCCTGATCTGTCTCTCCAGCCCCAAAACGTTGGTATTATATTGACTACTGAAGGGATGTTAACAGGCAACTGAATGAATGAAACAAGATATCAGAAAACAGATGTGTGCTAGATCTACAGACATAAGTGATTTACACATACATGTTAATTTAAACGGAAAGAAATATGAAGGGACATAATAATGAAGATGACTGATGAAGTACAAAGACTAAAAACAAACCAAGGGGATTAAAAGAATATTAGGCTAGTAAGGTGATGAGAGGGAATTTTTTTTTCCCACGATTTTCCCAAGATTCACAAGCAGGGAGTAAAAGGAAAATGCTACCGAGATGATTTAAGAAAAAAATTTTTGGGCAGGGCATGGTGGCTTGAACATGTAATTCTAGCACTCAGGTGCTAAAGAACTGCTGCACATTCAAGGCCAGGCTGTTCTACTAGTAAATTCCAGGCCAGAGACTATGCAGTAAGACCGCACCTCAAGGGACCACATGGTGAGAGTAGAAGCTGATGACTCCGTGTAACTGATGAGCCTAAGGAAGGAGGCATCAGCATGGATGAGGATTACAGAAACATGGTTGTTGTGTTAGGAGGATTACAGAAACATGGTTGTTGTGTTAGGAGTATGTAGTGTTCAGCACTGCAGCTGTTGCCTAGAAAACAGTTGTTGAAAGATAAAAAGAAAAGGCAAGCTATGTAGAGTTGCCATGCTTTTGTTCTTTTGTTTTTAGTTTTGAAAATAAGAACAGGCTTATAGGCTTCAGAGATGGAATCAAAAGAGAAGGAAAGGTTGGAACACACAAGAGTTAGGCATATGAATTTCACAGAACGTAACAGAGCTGCAGAGAACGCTCAGAGATTCTTACAGGGACCTGAGTCTACATCAGCAGCTCTGAGAAACTCCAGCTCCAGGGCATCTCAAGGCCTCTTCTGGCCTCTGTGAACACCACAGTCACCACCAACTCCCCTGCCCATATGATTACAGACAGAAACAGATAGACAGACACAGAGTTAAGAAAAACAGAAGGCAAATTAAAGAAGTCTCACTCACTGAAAGCACTGGTTCTCAGCCTGTGGGTCTTGGCCCTTTTGGGGTCCCCTAACAGATACCTACATCACAATTCCTAAGTGTAGCACAATTACAGGAACAAAGTAGCAATAAAATTATTTTATGGTTGGGGGGGTCACCATAACATGAGGAAGGAATTTTCCTCTAGACCAGTGGTTCTCAACCTTCCTAACACTGTGACCCTTTAATATAGTTCCTCATGTTGTAGTGACCCATCCATAAAATTATTCTATTGCTACTTCATGACTGTAATTTTGCTACTGTTATGAACTATAATATAAATATTTTTGGAGACAGAAGTTTGCCAAAGGGGCAGGAACCCACAAGTTGAGAATTGCTCCTCTATACTGAAGGAAAAGAGGTAGCTTGTAAGCATGGAAACAAGAAGTTAGGAAGTCTGTTCTGACAAACCAGTCAGAACTACAGCAAGTGCAACTGTGCCCTGCATCAATCTCAAAGGTCTTAGGTTGTGATACATAAAATACAAATGTAAATTTATAAAACAACTTGACAAAATACTCACCTTCCATAACATCTTTTTCAATTATTTTGTAAGCTTCTGGGTGATTAAGTGTCTGTTGCTTACGAATAGATGCTTTTTTAAATTTATTCACCATACATTCCTAGAAAATAAACAGAAAGGATGCAAACTGTTTCCAAGGAGCACCTACCATATGCTCAGCACCACAATGACCTACCACTAAACTAATCTCCTCTCACAAGAGACCCGAAATTCACTTGGAGAAACTATCATGAATCACTGGGAACCACTTCACTTTCGTAACATCTTCGGGCATCTGGAGAAAGATTAGGAACTGGACAGTGCCCTTCTTGTTAAGTGGGTGAACCATAAAAGACAAAGAGGAACCCATTATGGGAAAGTTACAAGAACCAATTTTAGTAAGGACACAACTCTTCCAAGTACAGAGGTCTGAGTGAACACTGCACTGCTAACTCTCTACCAGCCCAAATTAATTTTGTGCATAGTCAGTAGTCCAGCTTGAGCCACTTTTTGTTTAGTTTGCTTTTCCAAGTCCCCTGAGTATCTCTGCATTCTTGGCATTTCCACCTAAACAGACTATCCTGTGCACCTGTGAACATGTTTTCTTTTCAATTATAGTTATGCTTGCACTCTTCAAAATAATGTATTAAACTGACAATCACATAGGAAAATACAAAGACACCAGACAGTTGCCTGTCTTCCTGGCTCAGCATTCTGACTCTGCTACCTAGTAACAAGGTCATTAAGCTTCTATGGACATGATCTTCCAAACATTACTTGAAAAAAAAAAAAAGAATTATGGATGTGCATCTGAAATGAAGAATTAATGTACTGATCATACTTCCAGGCACAATGGATTCTACTGGACTAATAGATGAATCCAAATCAACATACAATGACTAAAAGAACTCTTTTTCTGGCAACTTTCTCAGAAATGACTATGAAAAATGATTTCTCACATTACAAATTCTAATACAGAATTCACAGCTAATTAATTTAACAACTTTTCTAAATTAAACTTTTAGAAACATAAAAAGATGAGAAAGAAATTGTAAAAAGTAAAATAAATTCAGATCAAATAAAATGCTTCTCATTTCAAAAACATCTACTTACATGTAAAAACTCCATAATTACTTTATCAAATTTGGTTTGTTTCTGAATATGATCTAGTGTTTCCTGGTGTGAAGAGCTTTCCAGATGCAGCTCAATATCTTTTTCTTCAAAGGTTCGAAATTTACAAAATGAACATGTGAATGCCATTCTACAAAGAAAAAAAATTTCTTTAAATATTACCTTATTCATTTAGATCATCTAAAACTAATTTTACTAGCTGAAATAAATTTCTTTTTAGAACTCTGAAATTAAGGAAGAGAAAAAAATATTTTTTAAGTACCTAAGGACGAATAGTCTTTAAAGTCCTTTGCATTTTAAGCCTCTGGGTATGAAAAGAACCAATAAGGTGATGACCTCAAGTCTCAGGCATTCAAAAGCTAAAGTTAATATAAAGAAGCATCGAGTTCCAAAATCCCACAACAAATTTTACACTCTGGCCCATCCTCAAGTCTCTAAACCATCAGCAAAGCCAGGCAGACACAAACAATTATTCAATGTCATGGAGCTCTGGGGATGTACCGTCCCCCAACAACTGTCAGGATAACTGACAGGCCTAGACTGCACAAATACATATTATTTAGAAGATGAAATTCCAACCCAGAATTAATTGCTCTATAAATTTCTTACTTTCTATGTATGCTGTTATTTCTTTTTCCTTAAATGATGACAACAGTCTCCTAAATGGGTTCTGACTCAGTTTCCACTTTCCAAGGATCTTTTCACACTGCTATTAGACTTATTTGCTGAATTAACTTAGGAGTTAACTGCTCAATTTATATCACATCTCCATTTGTGATCTTGGGCAAGTTATCTAGTTTCTCTGGCCTCTGCAGTCTCCACAGAGGCTCCTGTCATAGAGTCATTCAGTGACTTAGCATTACTTCCTACAACAGGCATTAACACATCACTGCTTAAATGCTTCCCTGACTCCCTAACACTCAAACACCAAACACAAAGATGCCTTCAGCTGCTCTCCAGAATACTTTCTTATCTCTACTCTCTTTTTATCAATGTCCACTAATCTCATTTAACAATACATAGCACACACTATGTCTTTAATAAATGTTTTAATTGTGTTACACTTTTAAATCACTAGTTCTTTTCAATCCAGTTTTCTACTTTTGAAGATCAGTAAACACCTACTTCTTTGCTTTTACCTCACAGCACATGACCTACCTAGACTGCTTCACACAATTCTTGCAATTCTACCATTCTTAGAGCCGTTCAAATACACCTCCATCGTGTTGCCTCCTGGAATTTACTGCCACTCTGATTTAGAAGTTAGTGCTAATAAGACTGACTACTTTGTATGTCTCTTCTGGCACTTCACCACATGCTGCTGCTTGCACATACTTCTTGCATATGCCTCTCACCTTCTGTATTATACTGAAAGCATCCAAATAACAAGAAACCTGTCCAAAAGTAGGCATTTACTATCCATCTCAAAGCTTCCTAACAAAGTAAAACTGCTAAAACTGTTCTGGTAAATAACTGTACACATGACTGCAGATGTAATTCACTGGTAGTGAATTTCTTTAACATGTATTAGGTCCTGGTTTAACCATCAGTACTGTTTTTTTTAAGCCTAAGATACGATAGGGTATTTTTAAAGATTCATAGTGTATAAAATGACAATTCAACTGAAATTGTAATGTTATAGGGAAAAATGCAAATTTCAGCTATTTTATTTTCTCCAAATTGCAATGTTTTTTCTACTAACACAGTTATACCACATTCAAATCTATTTTCAAATTTTAATAGAAAAAGTACTCATAGGATAATTAAATACAACTGTTAACCTTACAATGCACAGTCATATTTAGACTTATATATATTTAACATAAACTGTTTAATTCATTCCCACAATACATTAACATATCTATTATCTATGCCAATCAGAATTTAAAGAGATAAGCAGGGGAGGGACAAAGACCAAAAAGCAAGGGTGCTGTTAAAACTATAACTATAGCTGGGCGGTGGTGGCTTATGCCTTTAATCCCAGCACTCAAGAGGCAGAGGCAAGTGGATCTCTGTGAGTTCGAGGCCAGCCTGATCTACAGAGCGAGTGCCAGCATAAGCTCCAAAGCTACACAGAGAAACCCTGTCTCCAAAAACCAAAACAAGGGCTGGAGAGATGGCACAGAGGTTAAGAGCACCGACTGCTCTTCCAGAGGTCCTGAGTTCAATTCCCAGCAACCACATGGTGGCTCACAACCATCCGTTATGAGATCTGGTGTCCTCTTCTGGTGTGCAGATATATATGGAAGCAGAATGTTGTACACATAGATAAATAAAATCTTTAAAAAAAAAAAAAAAACTGTAACTGCACCACCCAGCCAGACCTCCCCTGTCCTCCTCCAGAGTCTGGCCCAGCGAGTCTCCCTGACCATTTTTGCCAGAACACTCCCTACCTACCTGTCATCCCACAGGCTCCTCCATGCAACCTCCAACCTTTGCAAAACCCACCCTGATTCAAGGCCCCATATTCCAGACTTAGACCAGGTGCACATCCTGTACATCAACCCAATGCTTCTCACTTCATCCCACCCAAGCCATTTCCAACCTTTAGGTCCAATCAATCCATCAACACATCCTCTCTTCTGCCCCAACCTGTTCTCTCCATATCAGACTTAGAACTGACAAAAGAAGTCCACATGCCCAGATCTCACTGCAAAAATACAAACAATATGAAAGATCAAGCCAGCATCTCCTCTCCTACCAGTTCTGCTCAAATACTTGCACAAAAGATACGTAGTAGATGGACGCCACAACACAGAATTGAAAAGAACAATCATAAACTTCATCAAGGAATTCAAGAAGCTTAAAGAAAACACAAAGAGCCAGGTGTTGGTGGCACACGCCTTTAATCCCAGCACTCAGGAGGCAGAGGCAGGCGAATCTCTGTGAGTTCGAGGCCAGCCTGGTCTCCAGAGAGAGTGCCAGGATAGGCTCCAAAGCTACACAGAGAAACCCTGTCTCAAAAAACCAAAAAAAAAAAAAAAAAAAAAAAAAAAAAAAAACCAAAAAAAAAAAAAGAAGAAGACACAAAGAAACATCTCAATGAAATTAAAGAAGCAGAATTTAAGGAAAAACAAATGCCTCATGATGCCCAAGAAAGCAAAGACAAGGCTGAAGGAAATGATGATGGCAATCCAGGACTTGAGAACAAGATTCAATAAGGAGACAGAAACAATACAGAGAACTCAAGCTAAAATGAAGATGGAAATAAAATCTCCAATAACACAACTAAATCTCAAAGGAAAACTTTCCAAGTAGAAAGAATCAAGCAGAAGATAAGACTATCAGGATGCAAAGTGGAGGGCCTAGACCAAATAAACAAAAACAAAACCACAGGGAAGAAACATGCAGGAAAAAGTGGAACACCATGAAATAATCAAACCTTCAAATTATAGACACAAACAAGGCAGATGAATCCCAAGTTAAATGGCATAGACCAAAACCTTCCCAAACTAAAAGACACACCCATACAAATACAAGTACACAGAACACCAAATAGACTATAGACCAGAAAAGAAACTTCCTATTGAAAGTGAAATGAAAGCTACAAGAGTAAAACACAAGTCACATATAAAGGAAAACCTGTAGAAACCTGCTGGTTTCTCAAGGGAAACTATGAAATAAGCTTGAAGCAATACATTTTAAGTCCTAAAAGACTATGTCAGCCAGCCCAGACTAATATACCTAGCAAAACTCTCCATCATGATTGAAGGAGGAAGAAAAACTTCCCACAGTATATGCAGTATAAAACATGACCAACAAACCAAACCTAAGGAAAACATAGGAAACACTAATTTGGGCCGGAGAGAGGAATGCCCATAGCCTGGTCTATAGAGTGAGTTCCAGGACATTTTATTATAGTACTTTTGTCCACCCTTGTACTCTAAAGCAGTGTCTGTCTTTAAAGATAAGATGTCCTTCTTATAGACAACAGATAGATGGATTTTGTGCCTTGATGAAGTCAGTCAGCCTTTGATTGGAGGAAGCAAACAGGCATCACTATGCCATTATCTGACAAAATAGATTTCAAACCAAAACCAAACAGAATAAATAGAGGAACACCTCATTCTGATAAAAGGGACTATTAACCAAGAAGACATTACCATCCTAAACATATGTGCACCAAACTCTGGAGCATGCTATTTCATAAAATATGTACTGCTAGATTTAATGACACAGATTAGTAGGGAATTTCAGCAGGGCTGTGTTGACACACACCTTTAAACTTTGCACTCAGGAGGCAGAGGCAGGCAGATCTCTGAATTCAAGGCTAGCCTGGTCTACAGAGTGAGTGCCAGAACAGCCAAGGCTACAGAGAAACCTTGTCTCAACACACACACACACACACACACACACACACACACACACACACACACACACACAGACAGAGTAGGGGATTTTAATACCCCATTTTTTCCCAATAAACAGGTCTAAAACAAGGAAACAGAGAAACATCAGATTTAATTAAATGGATTAACAGATACACAGAATATTCCACCCAAACAACAAAAATATACATTCTACCCAGGAGCACGCTGAAACTTAGAGTATACCCTGAGAAACAAGACAAATCTTTACAAATTCAAAAGTACTGAAATCATTCCTTATATCCTGTTTGACCACAATGCAATAAAACTTGAAGCTGACAGCAAGTATCCATTGCTGAAGATGAGAGAGAGGAGAAATCAAGAAAGAAATAAAAAAATTTCCTGGAGTTAAAGAAAAATGAAAACACAGCAAAACCTCTAGGATACATTGAAAGCAGCCTATGAAGAAAATTTGTAAGTCTAAGTACCTAATGAGAATGATGCAAGTCAAAAGATTTGGAAAAAAGAACAAACCAAATCCAAAGCCAATCAGCAGCAAGAAATAATAAAATGAAAGATGAAGTAGAAACAAATAAAACAGTACAAAGAATCACTAAATCTAGTCTATTTAAGAAAATAACCAAGATTGACAAACCCATGGCTCAACCAACCAAAAGAAAGAATAAGAAAAGAGGACAAATTAACAAAACCAGAAATGATCAAAGAAACATTACAACAGACACCAAAGAAATTCAGAATATTATAATGGAATATTGTAAAACATGGACTTCATTAAGCTGGGAAACCTGAAAAAACGGGTGAATTTCTACATTCTGCCGGACCACCAAAATTAAACCAAGAAGTCAGCAACCTCAATGGACTCATAACAAATGAAGAATGAAATAGTAAAAAGAGCTTTCCAGCTAAAACAATTTTTTTTAAAAAAGAAAAATGAAAGGAACAGTCACAGCAGAACTCTACCAAACATTCAGCAAATCCTTCTTCAATAAAAAAAATTCAACAAAGAATTCTTCAACCCAATTCAAAAGAACAGAAACACAAGCCAGTGCCATTCTAATAATAAAACCAGGTAAAGACAGCACCCCACCTCCAAAAAAAAAAAAAACAAAAAAAAACTACAAGTTAATATCCCTGGTAAACATAGACTCAAAAATACTCAATAAAGTATCTGCAAATAGAATGCAAACCTACATTAGAAAGATTATCTACCATGACCAGCTTGGCTTTATCCCGGAAACGAATGCAGGGTTGGTTCAATATATACAAGTCAGTAGATGTACTAAGTCACATAAATGAACTTAAAGACAAAAATTAAATGCAGAAAAACTGACAGACTCCAACAAACCTTCAAAATTAAAGTGGCCTCTTCTGGACCCCCTTGGATACCCACCCACACATACACACAAATGAGACTTAAAATGATCTAAACTGACTCTAAAATTTATTGTTCAATCAAATCTTTTTATTTAGTACATCATATGTATAATATATATATATATATATATATGTATATATATATATATATATATATATATAATACTCATATAAATGCAGTCTGTTTACAGGCTAATAATGCTGTCATTTGCCTATCATATGTGTTTTCAGGTTTGGGAATCATGTTAGCACTCATCAGTGTGCTTTATTAGGACATTTCTCTCCATATACGGTCCTATGTCCTTGAAACAGGATCTCTCCTGAGTACTGAACTAAGCTGACAACCAGCAAGCCTCAGCAACCCTTCTCTATGTGACTCCTGACAAAAAGCACAGCCATACCACCTTCCTGTGGGTGATGGGGATTCTAAAACGGGCCCTCATGCTTGTGCAGTGTGCACTCTTACCCAATGGTCCATCTCCCTTCCCCCACATCATAGCCCTTTAGTGCTGCAGTATCTAAAATTTCTTCAGAATTTTCTCTGGCATCTCTTTTGGAAATAACTTATACATCAGGTTTTTCCAGGCAAGAGAATCACTATGTCTCTGTACAACCAAAGCTCAAGACAGTGGTCTTTGCCTCCAGCGCCCAAATGCTCAGACTGTAGGTATGCACCAACATACTTGATTTATGCCTTACTGAGTACTGAGTAGCTCCCACAGGGTAGTGTGTACTACAGGCAAACCCTCAACCAACTGCGGTACACCTAGCTCCGCACCTTTGTTTCTTTAGTCAAATAACTTTTTCATAGTCTACTTCATATATTTGCCATTTCTGAGAAACTCTTCTTTTAAAATAGGTTTTAGTGTGTAGCCTAGTCTGAACTAAATTAACATCCTCCCACCATAGCTTCACAAGTAGAGATTACAGGATATGGTAACTGCTTAGGACAGGCTCCAAGCTTAGAAACCAAACTGTCTTTTAATAAGCCTCATTTTTGATTTTGTGAACACAAACCTGTATCCATCTCCATATTTCTCACTGTTTTTCTCTCTTCTACGTCTTTGCTTCTCTCGCCGAGCCTCAATTCGCCGTTTCTCTTCTTCTTCATTTTTAGGATCAGTTTTTGCTAAGATATTAGAAAAAAAACTTCACTTTAATACACTGTAACTTTTTTTATCTGCTTCATTTCTATGTGATTATTTGAGGCATATTTTTGTTTAAATCTGCTCATTTTTGCTGTTGCTTTCCAAAATGGATAGCATCCATAGAGCCTAAAAACTCATCTCGCACACTTTAAGAAACACTGAAGGAGCCTGACCTAGATAAACCTCCAGTTCAACAGAGAGGTCTGGATGCCAAAAAAAAAAAAAAACTTACATTTACATTGTGGGAGTGGTCTCAAATTTTCTTAAAATGTGTTATCTATAGGACTCCAAAATAAAAGCAATTTTTAAAAATTTGTTCTAGGGTAAAATAGACAAAACATAAAATGTCCCATTCAACCCATGCTGAAGTGCTGAATTCAGTAATGCGAACAGCGCTCCTATGTTGTGTCAACAACACCACATCTAGTTTCAGCTTTCTTTCACCATTCCAAATAGTAAGTGTAGCCACTGAACAGCCACTCCCCTCTTCAACTCAACTCTAAGGTATTAGCAATTCCTCATTGCCTCTCTGTACTCTTCAGTATTTGATTTAAATAGACTCAGTAACTATTTTTAGTCTTGCTTTTATTTAGTATGTTTTCAAAGTTCATTAGTGATACCATGTATCAGTATTTCACTCTTACAATTTAATACTCTACTGTATGAATATATATTCATTGAAGAAACACTAATGTGCTATACACTTAATACACCCATCTCTACTGTGTAATGATTCCTATGTTTACAGCCTTGCCAACACTGGTTATCCCACCCACTCACCCCTACGTCCCATTATACCACCCTAGTGGGTATGGACTGGTATGACTGGTAGTTCTATACTTGGGCTGCAGAGATGGCCCAGTAGTTAAGTGTACATACTGTTCTTGTAGAAGACCCAAGTTCAATTCTCAACAGACATGTCCAGCAGTTAATAATGAAGGGACCAGCTTCCCTTTTGGCAGCCATAACAGCCGAACACGTGCTTCTATGACCTTGTCCTAGATACTAGAAAGTCAGATGCCTGCCTCGTGACAAGGAACCAATCAGAAGTTAGCTGGTGGCGCTATGCTTTACGACCCTGGGTGTGCTTTACAGACAAGTGCACAGCAATGACGCACAAAGTATAGCAACCACCCTGGGAGGGCCTATGGGCCATAACAACCAGTTGACCAATCAACACAGGGCAAGCCCTCCAAGCCTGGAGGCACACCAATCCTGAGCCTGTGCGTACCCCTAGACACTCCCCTTACGCTGTCCTATAAGATCTCTTGGGAGGCCCTAGGAGCCGTCTTTTGCTAGCCATCCGCCATGGTGGGTGGGTGAAAGACCCGAACTAACATGGGATTAGCTCATTAAATTACAATAAAGCCTCGTGCAGTTTGCAGCAAGCTCTCAAATCCGCCTGGTGATTGGGGTGACCGCGAACGTGGCCTGGGACCCCGGGTACTTGAGTTTTCCGGGGGTCTAACAATAACTGCCTGTGGCTCCAGTTCCAGAGAATCGGAGACCTTCTTCTGGACTCTTTAGAGACATACAAACATAAGTGGGAGAGGAGAAGATCTTACTGGGCTAGGGATAGGCTCCATTGGTAGAGTGACTGCCTAACATTCACGAAGCCCTGAGTTCAATCTCCAGAACCACATAAACCCATGTGTGGTACATGATTGTCACAGTTACAAGATTGAAGCAAGGGATCAGGAGCTCAAGGTCATATGTAACTACATAGCAAGTTTGAGGCCAGCCTGGACTACTTGAAACACCATCTCAAAAAAAAGAATCTTACCTACTTGCCCTTAAGCTTCCTTAAAACTTTGAACTTGACTATAAATAAGTATTTATTAAGCACTTGCTATGCTTGTGTAATGAGTTTCAAAATTATACAAAATTGATACCCTGAAGATAAATACTTAGATTATTTTTAGTGTTTTGTAAGAGTTTATCTGTATATTCGTAAACCATTTGAACACCTTCAGATTTTCCTCTAACCTTCACTCTATTAAAAAAAATCTAATTATATTATTTCAAACAAGAATTTCTGGGGGCTGGAGAGATGACTCAGCTATTAAGAGCACTGTTCTTCTAGAGGTCTGAGTTCAATTTCCATCAACCACATGGTGGCTCACAACCATCTATAGTGGGATCTAGTGCCCTCATCTGGCCTGCAGGCACACAAGCAGGTAGAAAAGTGTATACATATAATAAATAAATAAATAAATAAAATCTTGAGGAAAAAAAAAAACAATTTCAGCATACCACATGCTAAAACTATGTAGTTTTACCTCAAAAGAAAAGCATATATATGACTTAGGCTGGCCTTGTACTTTCATAGCTAAGAATGACCTTAAACCTCTGGTCCTGAAAACACTAGGGTGACAGTTGAATCATCTAAGTTATGCAGTGCTGAGGCTCCAACCCAGGACTCTTGCATAGTAGACCCACACTTTATCAACTGAGCTATACAGCCCCAATCCTGATTTTTTACAAAATATTTAATCTATATTTATCATATGTCACAATACATCACATCCTAATAAAGACATCTGTTAAATGTTCATTTCATTCCTGATTGTGGCTTAATTTTAACTTCATTAATAAAACTCACAATGAGTTTTATTAAAAAGAGGAGGAGGGACATATACCTGCTCTATAAGCATTTTCTGGATGAAGCTTTGCAATAGTTAACTATAAAATATAACTTCTTTGTAACTCTGCTCAAAGAGGAGCCCCTGAATTGCCTAGTACCCCTAAGGTGAGGTAAAATTTATGTGGCAAATAACCATCTACTAAGGAGCACAGTATAAAAGGCATGCCCAACACAAGCTCCCTTAGTAACAGGTCTTCACAAATTGTTATTTCTTAGTAAATCACACACATATTAATTATAAAGCACAACAAAAAGATTTATATGCAGTATTTAATCTTGAATTTTATATTCATTGTATCTGGAGAAAAGAATCTAACACTGTATTTCCCACTTTTAATGATAAATTAAAATGTCTGTAATTAGAAAAGATTTTTAATTATTTCTATTTTATGTGTATGAGTGGTTTTTTGCCTGCATTTAAGTTCACCACATGAATAATGTGTATGCAGTGTCCACAGAGGCCAGAATTGAAGTTACAGTTTTTGCTTTCATCTGGGTGCTAGGAACCAAACATGGGTCCTCTGCAGAAGCAATGAGCACTCTTAACCACTGAACCATTTCTCCAGCCCTGGGAAAAAGTTGTTTAAAATTAGAAGGGAGAGAGCTGGAGAGCACTAACTGCTCCTTCAGAGGACCCAAGTTCAATTCCCAGCACCCATATAGCAGATCACAACTGTCTGTAACGCCAGTTCCAGAGGGTTCAACAACCTCACACAAACATACATGCAGGCAAAAAAATACCAATGCACATTAGATAGATAGATAGATAGATAGATAGATAGATAGATAGATAGATAGATGGATATATGATAGTTAAATATAGGTAGATGATAAATTATAGGTAGATAGATGATAGATAAATGATAGATGGATATATGATAGTAAGATATAGATGATAGATGATAGGTAGGTAGGTGGATGGATGGATGGATAGATAGATAGATAGATAGATAGATAGATAGATGATTCATAGACAGGGAGGAAGGGAAGGAGGGAGTTGATGAGGTGGCTCAGTGGGTGAAGAGTACCTACTACTGCACAAGTGCTGAGGCCTAACCCTGAATCCAAAGGGTGTAGCCATATTGGTGTCTAAAACCCCAAAACTTTGGGGTGTGAAGGAGAATTAGGGGGTTGCAGTCTACCAGTTTAACTTGATTCAGTTAAGGACTTTGTCTCAAAGACATAAGATAAATGAAAAGCAAGATGGTGCTGGAGGCTTCAGAGGCCTGCCTTGCCAGGGCCTTGATCTCCCAGAGTGAGCACTGGAGAGCCTCTCCTCCAGCCTAGTGAGGCAGTACCAAGACAGGACTGTGGCACTCCCATCCAGCAGGCACCATGACTGGGATCATCAAGAAACAGATCCAGGACTCAGGGAAGTGCTTTGACAACACAGTGGCTTGGTGAGGTCCACAAAGGGCCCAGGTGCACCAGAAAATGCGAGACAACACAGAGAAGCCTAGTGACAAGACACCCTGTGCCTGTGTGGTCATGGTGGGAAGTGCTAAAAAAGTGGTAGAATGATAGGAGAGATGGCTGCAGTATTTGGGTGAGCTGCTCAGGGTGGCTGAGGATGCAGGAGAGCTTCGGGCTGACCAACTCAGCTACCATGCCGTCCTGATCCAGAGCTCTGAGTTAGCGCACCCCAGCATCCACACCATCTATGAACTGCTAGAGCACAAGAAAGGGCCAGTCCTGTTGCTGCAGGATCCCCATGACACAGGACAGCACCAGGACATCCAAGAGAAGATGATACTAGTGAGAATCCAGTATTGATAGCGTAGTAGAACCAGACCAATGACTCATTGCAATGAATATTTGCAAATAAAGATGTATGGACT